>NC_056744.1:26042927-26242927 GCF_019279795.1 Protopterus annectens | reverse complement strand
AGGCGGTAGTCTACTTAACACCAAAAGTGTGATAAGAGACCTTGGGACTCAGGTGGACGGTAGTCTCTCCTTTGATAATCACATCGCCACAGTGGTCAGGAAATCCTTCTACGTGGCACACCTCATCACAAAAGGTTTCTCATCCAGAAAAAAAAGAGGTAATTGTTCCCCTCTACTCATCACTCATTAGACCCATTATAGAGTACAACACCCCTTTTGGTTTGTACCCCACAAGACGTCTACAACAACTGGAAAGGCCGCAAAAATACCTCACAAAGAGGATTACTGGCCTCAAACAGATGCCTTACGCAGACCATCTCAAAAAACTCCAGCTTTACTCCGTCGCATATCGCCTACTCAGAGGTGATCTCTGCCTAACATACAAAGCTATGTCAAACCCAGAGCTGTTGGACATGCTCCACTTAAGGAAATCGCAATCCCTCTGAGCTACACGCTTTAGGGACCTAAACCTTCTCACCACAATAAATAGAACATGCTGGAGGGATAGATTCCTGTCCCAGAGACTTCCCATCCTCTGGAACAGACTACCTATCTATGTCAAACAGAGCTCCTCATTAGCACTCTTCAAGAAAAATCTTGATGATTGGATGGGTAATAGGAAATTCACCCCAGGGATCACTTCTGTGGTTCTACTTGACAGGGGCACAGGAAAATAATTTTCTTGGGTGGCGAAAGCCAGGGTACCTTTTTGGCTAGGCTTGTATAGGCCCTAGGGCCAATAGCCTAGTACCTACCTATGAACCTATGAACAGAATGCCCTCAGAGGAGAGCATACCAGGTATCACTGTAGTGGTTAGAAAATAGTGTGAAGTAGTATTTTAGAGAAACAAAAAGAATATGGGATTTTATTTATAGAAAAGCTAACATGCTTCCGAACTAAAGGAAGAAATATTGATAAAAAAAGGGAATGGAAATAGATGAATGTAGTCATGAAAGGTGGTAAGGCTAGAGGAGAGCTTATCCATCAGGATTAGTACATGGGCATAGCCAATGGGATAAAAGGAAGGTTCTTAGTTGTTTTTTGAAAAGAGGTGAAGATGTAAGGGATGTAAGTTCATTAGGAAGTTTGTTCCTGGTGGTTCCAACAAAGTTAGTAAACAGGCAGTCACCAGATTTTTGTTGGATTTAAGGGAGGCTACTAGTAACTTATTAGCTGAGCGTAGGGTTGTAAGATTTTTTATAAGGTCTAATAAGGTTACAGAGTATAGGAGTGTTTGTGGGATGATATAAGATCTTATGGGTGATTGTAAGTTGCTGATGAAGTAACTGGTTTTGTAATTCCAGCCATCCTAGCTGTTTAAGGTTTTGGCAGTGGTGGGTTCGAAATGGGGAGCCAGTGGCAAATCTAGCGATGTTATTATATGAGGTTGCTAGTTTATTTAGATTGCTTTTAGATAGGTTAGAATAAATGGGAGAGGCATAGAGAAGGGTGGAGATAAGGTGTGTTTGGGCAATAGTAGTCCTAGCTGAGAGTGTAAGAAAGGGTTTAAGCCTGTAAAGGAAACCAAGTTTTCTATTTACTGATTTAATGGTTAAGTTAATGTGCAAATCAAAATTAAGATTATGATCAACTGTTACACCTAAAGGTTTGGTGGTTGTGTCAGGGCTTGCACTTGTCACCCCTTGGCTTTCGAATACTGGCCAAGGCTCTTGCTGCCCCCATAGTGCCTTTTTTAGACAAGGCTCAAAATTCAAACCCACCTCCGTAAAGAGCACAAGTAAAAAAATGAGGGTTAGGCTACTCAACACCAGGAGTTTAAATCTCCATTGTTTGAAGTAATTGTAAAATTAATAGGGGAGGACTTCTGTGTAGGAATGAAGACAGCCCACTCCTCCTGCCACAAAACACTAACATATGCAGGAGATGCAATTATACAGCCAAACTGGAGGCTAAGATCTCTCCACCCAAGACTGGAACAGACAGTCATGAGGTGAAGGTTAACACTTGCACCACAACTCCAGCCTCACATAGATCTACTAAACCAGCACTGGCAAAAAATACACATAAATACACAAAATCATACTCGGAGGCTCTAAATAAAAACCTGCAAAAGCATCAGAGATTTCCAAAACTGACACCCACAAAACCTGCACCTCCCGTCACAAACCAGACAACACATAAAACACAAAATCAATGTTCCGCACAATCACAGCCCTTAAGGCAAAATAACATACCTAACACACTAGTAATAGGTGACTCAATAGTCAGGCACACTGACGCCCCACACACTAGGCTGGACAAGGAGAAGATTACTGTTAGCTGCCTGTCGGGAGCCAGAATCCGCCACATAACACAAGCACTCAGGTCACTCCAGAACAAGTACAAATATGTCTCTGTCATTGTTAATGTTGATGTGAATGACCTGAGACGTACCTCCCTGGACTACATGAAAAGAGACATGGAAGAGCTCTCTGATTATGTAGCCCCGGTGGGTATGACCCTGACCCTGAGTAGCATTCTGCCCTCACCAAGAATGATACCTCAGTATAAAGAAAAAAATGATCAATTTCAACAATTGGCTAAGCTTCTGGTGTCATTCAAAGGGGATCCAGTGTCTGTCAGCCTGGGATGACATGCTCGACAAGCCGCGTTGCTTCGCAAGAGATGGCTTGCACTTGTCACCCCTTGTCTTTCGAATACTGGCCAAGGCTCTTGCTGCTCCCATAGTGCCTTTTTTAGGCAAGGCTCAAAATTCAAACCCACCTCCGTAAAGAGCACAAGTAAAAAAATGAGGGTTATGCTACTCAACGCCAGGAGTTTAAATATCAAAATGCATGCACTCGAAGCACTCCTAAGTATGGAGAATGTCAACATCTGTGCAGTGACTGAAACCTGGTTCAAGGCTCCAGAGAGCACTCCAGCACTACTGGGCTATAACTCATACCACACATTTCGGCCACAGAACACGGACCGAAACACAAAAGGAGGGGGTGTATTCATATTCATCAAGGATACCCACACCTCCAGGTTAGTGGCACAGCATGATACCTCTGAGATCATCCATGTGCAGCTAACATTGGGCAAATCTGCAATGAAAATTGTGGTCTGCTACAGATCACCCTCCATGACCCAGGACCACCACTCCGTCTTTCTGGAAACACTGGAAAACATGAAGGTCCTACCGAACACCCTGATATTGGGTGATTTCAATTACCCTACCATTAACTGGGAAAACTACTTGAGTACAAACTCCCAGGCTCAGTGCTTCCTGGAATTTATCAATTCAAATGCCCTGGATCACCTGGTAAACTGCCCTACCAGAGGCCACAACATATTGAACTTGGTCATCACCAACATGGGCGACAGGTGTTCCGTACCGGAGGTCAACCCATTACTGGTTAGATTAGACCATAAACTAATCACCCTGGATGTCCACACCCCACCACCACCCGCAACCAAGGAAACCACAGTGAAAAACTTTTCTAAAGCAAACTTCACCTTACTTAAGGCAGAGGTGGTAAGTTTCACAGCCCCCACGCTAAAGGATAACACTGCCCAAGATGCATAATCCTTTACAATTGCACTCTATGAACACCTACAAGGATGCATGGATCATGCCATCCCTAGCAAAACCAAGACTCACTCCTCTAAGAGAAGGAAACCAGTCTGGTGGACCCCTGCCATAAACAGGTTATACAACAGAAGGAGGAGGAAACTAGTTCAGAAAAAAAGCAAATCCCAAGAAGGAAAGACATCCCTGATCAGTATCAGTAAGGAACTAAGGTCCCTCATAAAATCATCCAAGGCTAACTTTGAAAGAAAAATAGCTAAGGATTTGAAAGATGACCACAAAGCCTTCTTTAGCTATGTCAAGAATCTAAGTGGCAACTCGCAGATATGCTCTGAGCTAGTGCAAAATGGCACAAAATATACTGAACCTACTGATATTGCCAACATCCTGGCAGATAGATTCAGTGCAAACTTCACCTCCCTCTCACCTTCAAAAGGGCCCACAACAGTACCAGAAAAGTGTAGTGCCCCAGAAATTATAGAAGCACAGGTGAAAACAGCCCTTTCAAAAGCCAAAAACACAGCATCAATGGGGCCAGATGGTGTCCCAGGCTGCATCTTGCACGAACTACAGAACAAACTAACCCCCCACCTAAACATGCTGTCCAACCTCAGCCTCTCCACAGGCTACATGCCCATAGAATGGTGCACAGCAACGGTTATTCCGCTCCACAAAGGATGGGCCACAACTGACCCTGGTAACTATTGCCCCATAGCCCTGACTAGCCTGGTCTGCAAGGCTATGGAGCGCATCATCATGGAACTCATTAACAAAGATATTGGGAACCTCCAAACACTTGATCCAACCCAGTTTGGCTTTGTTAAAGGTAGATCATGCCTACTAAACCTGGTTGACTTCTTTGAGACAGTCACCAAGGCCACAGATGAGGGAAAGATGGTTCACACAGCCTACCTTGATCTCGCCAAGGTGTTTGACACCATTCCTCACTCGGGTATTATAGAAAAACTTCACCAGCCTGAACATAAACCTCTACATCACAAGATGGGTTGCCAACTGGCTTACAGACAGAACTCACACGGTAAGAATAGTGGGCTCCAGGTCCGACTCTAAATCAGTCACAAGTGGTGTCCAACAAGGCTCAGTTCTGGGATCCCTACTGTTCAGCATCTATTTCTCAGAAGTACAGGCAAACACAGGAGGACTATGGCTAACCAAGTTCGCCGATGACTGCAACCTGGGAGCCATAATTGACTCTCCGGCTGACACGGACATCCTCCAAAAAGGCCTTGCTGAGACAGACACCTTGTGTCAAAGTCATGACCTCAAGCTAAATGCCAAAAAATGCATAGTCATCCCCTTTGGGAAAAACAAAACACCCACGAATTACCACATAGGCGGCAGCCCCCTTAATACAAAAGAGGTAATAAGAGATCTGGGGACTCAGGTAGATAGTAATCTGTCGTTTGACAATCATATTGCCAAAGTAGTTAGGAAATCCTTCTATGTGGCCCATCTAATTACTAAGGGGTTCGCATCTAGAAATAAAGAGGTTATAGTGCCCCTCTACTAGTCAATCATCAGACCCATCATAGAGTACAATGCCCCATTTGGGATGTAACTCACAAGACACTTCCAACAGCTGGAAAGACCACAAAAGCACCTCACCAAGAATATTACTGGCCTCAAACATATGTCCTGTGCAGCCCGACTGAAAAAACTCTGGCTGTACTCAGTGACATATCGCTTACTCAGAGGTGATCTCTGCCTGAATTACAAAGCCATGTCCAACTCAGAATTGATGGACATGCTCCACCTAAAGAAATCCAAGTCACTGCGAGCCACGCGCTCTAGTGAGCTAAACCTCACCACAACAATAAATAGAACATGCTGGAGGGATAGATTCCTGTCACAGAGACCCCATGCTTTGGAACAAAATTCCTTACTACATTAGGCAGAGCCCCTCACTAACACTCTTCAAGAGAAGCCTTGACGAGTGGATGTGTAACAGAAAATACACCCCTAGGATCACTTCATTGGCTCTGCTTGACAGAGGCTCAGTTAATTAATCAATGGGGCGGCGAAAGCCAACACACTCTGGCTAGGCTTATAAATGCCCTCGGGCAGATAACCTAGTACCTACCTATGAACCTATAAGAATAATAATTTCGTTTCTGGGGGGTTAAGGAGGAGACAGCGATGATGGAACCAGTTTTCAACTAAGGTAAATACTTTTTGGGTATTGGACTGCAGTTCAGCAGAAGAGACAGCGGCACAGATTAGTGTCGAGTCATCAATATATTGTATGCAGGTGGTTTGAGGAAGGGAAGTTTTGAGATCATTAATGAAAATAGAAAAAAGGAGTGGTCCCAAAATAGAGCCTTGTGGGACTCCCAGGGTGATGGGGAGCTGAGTGGATAAGCTGTTGTCCCAGATAACTGCTTGTTGTCTATTTCCTAGGTAGGACTTAAACCATTGGACTGCTTGTGTGTCTAGTGAAAGTGATTTAAGTATATCTAACATTAACTAATGATTAACCATATCAAAGGCTTTGGAGAGGTCTAAGAAGACTGCTGAGGAAAGTAGGTTGTTATTATGATTTTTATTAATACAGTCAGAAAAGGATAAGAGTGCAGTTGTGGTACTATGAAAAGGCCTGAAGCCATGCTGACAGTCAGCTAGTAGGTTATTTTGGAGGAGATGATCAAGTATTGGCTGATGGATACATCTCTCCATGATTTTTGCTAAGGGAGAAAGGGCTATGGGACGGAAATTTGAGAGTTCATTTGAGTTACCTCCTTTAGGCAATGGGATAATATGTGAGACTTTCCAAAGAGCTGGGATAGAACCTTCTGTAATGGTTGTTTATTAAGATGAAAATAGGGTAGGCAAGTGCTCCTGCTGCAATTTGTAAATATTCAGCAGGAAGGAGGTCGGCAGATGGTGTACAAGGTTTAAGTTTAAGAAGTAGGGAATGGATGAGAGATGTTGGGACTGGCTGGAGTTGTAATGCAGGGGATTTATTGATTAGAGAGAGTGGCTCAGTGGTGTTAGTATGTGATAGGGTCTTTGCTAAAGATTGGACAGTTTCAGAAAATAATTTGTTAAAAGTGTCAGCAATTTGGTTGGGAGAATTCTGAGTCAAATTAGAAGGGGAAGGAGTTTTAACATGTCCTGGGTGGAGTAGTTTATTTATACCTGACCAGAATTTTTGAGGGTTTTGATGTTGGGTTTGTTGGAATTTAAGGAAATAGTTTTTTTTTGTCAAGGAGTATTAATTTTTTTGTTGCATTTCTAAGTTGTTTAAAGTTTTGATGATCTGATGGGTTTTTGGTAGTTCTCCATTTGGACCAGATTTTATTTTTCTGTAGTATTTTGTACCTGGTCTCTTTTGTGAGCCAAGGAGCAGGTTTGTTCCTAGATCTGACCTTGTGAGAGGGGGCATGATGATCTAGGATTTGCAAGAATTTTTTTATTAAAGTAAAAGACAGCTTCTTCAAGAGGCAGGTATTTTAGGGGTGTCCAGTTACAAGCTTTAAGCTTGGCTTGGTAGCTAACTGGGTCTAGATTTTTCTTGTTCCGGGTCAGTCTAAAGATTATTTGGTTGGAAATAAAGGTTTTTTGTCTAGTAATGAAGGTAAGAGAGTGGTCACTAATATCATCTGGAAGTATGCCTGTTTTGTAAGTGAAGGGATTACTGTTCACTAATATCCAGTCTAAGGTGCTTTGTTTGTTGCTAGGTTTATTGATTCTGGTGGGGGAGGAGATGGTTTGATATAAGCCATAAAGGTTTATGTGAGCTGTTGGTTTAGGAGAAGTACAACAATTCCAATCAATATTAAAATCACCTAGTAATATGGTTTCTTGTGGGAGGGATGTGGAGAGCCAGCTAAGGGTATTTTCAAGAGTGTTAATGTTATTGCCTGGAGGGATATAGGAGCAAATAATGTATAAGGATTTATTAGCACTTACCTAGAGCTTAGAGATTAAGATTTCAGCATTACTGGGTGAGGGAGGTTGTATATCTAGTGGGGAAACCTGTAAGTCAGCTTTGTACAGTATTGCCACCCACCACCCTTTTGTTCAGGCGGCCTAGTCTCAGGATGTTGTAACCCAGTGGGAATATATCATTGTCCTTGGTTACTGGTTTGAGCCAGGTTTCTGTTAGACATAGGATGTCAAAAGAATGTGTGTCTAGCAGGGCATGAGGTTGGGTAATGTTATTGTTTATGCTACATATATTGAGGTGGGCTGCGAGAAGTGAGTTTGGTGTACTAGTGGGGGGTAAGAGAAGTAGTTGTATGGAATGGTTGGGGATCTGGGATGATATTGCTTGGACCTGGGTTTGGATGAATGTTACCATGTAGTAGTAGGTGCAGTTGAGGATTGTGTGTACATTTAGAGAGTTTGTAAAACATAGGGTCAGGTTTTCTGGTTTGATATTTAATATGGGTTAGTCTATGAAACTGGTAGAAGATAGGATGATGCGGAGGTGATATTACTGTGGGGCAGTGAGGCTAGAACAGAGAGAGGAATTGTTTGTTTTAGAAGGTGTTGACATTTGGTAAAGCTTAGATGTTCGTAGGAAATGAGGATGTGGGATACAAGTAAAGTATTAAGAATTATAAAAAAGAGTAATAAGTTAGAGTTCCTTGGCATGCTGAAGATACATATAGTAAGGAGATAGGTGAAATTGAAGCAGGGAGAAATAGGGGTATAAAGAAAGGAAAGTTAAAGGTGGGGCTATTTATAGAATAGTGAGTGGTGGGCAGTAATAAGTAGTTAGGGTATAAACTAATAAGTGTATAATGAGATGGAGTGAGCTATTGGTTTAAGATAGATGGGGGTGTGGTTATGGAAGCATAAGGTTAAGAGCACTGGGGGGTGGGATTTGGGGGTAGGTAGGGGAGCGGAGTGAGCCCACAGGTCTAACAGAGAGGGTAGAAACGAGAGAGGTAAGTAGCAGAAAAGAACAGCAGGTTACAGTAGGTAAGTAATCCTGAATAATGGAGTGAAGTTAAAGAAGGATAATTAGCCTTCTAGGTGGGAGTCTAAGGTTCACCCCAAGTAAAGGAGATGTTATGGGCTATAGTTTAAGAGCAAGCTCAAGGACTTAAAAACAGAAAATAGTAAGGGTATATTTCAGGCAAGGAAAGGCTTTTAAGTCCCGAATAGTACAATACTGCCACCTAGTGGGCAGAGTTATTATTCCAATTTGGGGAATAATGGGAGTTTGTGTTCAGATTCAGAAGAAGGAGTAGTAGTTCGGGTTATTTTTACGTGAAGGGGAAAGAAAAAAGATATACAGGTTACAGAGTGAAGGGGGGGGGTGAGGCTGCTGGCTTTCCTGGCTACTGCTCTTAGAGCTACCAAAATAGAATATTAAATTAAAGGCTATACTGGCAGTGATATTGTAGACACATACTTTCTTGCTCCCTTTACTTGAGATAGTACAGAGAATAGGTGGCTCAAGGACGAGACTAGAGGGAGTTTAAACAGGGTCCTTGTTCTTCAGGTAGTTAAACTCAGCTTCTTAGTGCAAGTGTAACCAGGTTGGAGAGCTGGGTTTGTTATAGGAGAGAGAGAGAAGAGAAAGAAAGTAGGAGAAACACATAGTTTAGTACTATAACATATGCTGTATAATTAAACAGTATTTAACAAAGCAGAAAACCATTTATATTTGAACAAACATGAATTCTTGGCTAAGCAGATACATAAGTTAAAGAGATGTAGAACACCTTATACGTCTACCTAGCCACTATCCTGAAGTAAATGTTTATCTGCACTTTTTTCAAATAATACACAATTTAAATTAATTTGTTTGTGTTGCATTGAGCAATATCTAGCTGGAAGTTGTGACTCTGTTTTTTCAGTTAAGGCTTGTTAAAAAACCTGCATAGCCAGTGATAAGTGGGGGTAGTTTACTTCATTGTTATTCAGTTTCTGTCTTATACAAGTGGTACAGTGAATTATTTTCTGTTTAAACTGTGAGCTTTGGCCAGCTAAGACCTGCATGCAATCAACTGAATGCATAAGTGAAGTTAAGTAAATTTTTATCTGCACTTTTTTCAAATAATACACGATTTAAATTAATTTGTTTGTGTTGCATTGAGCAATATCTAGCTGGAAGTTGTGACTCTGTTTTTTCAGTTAAGGCTTGTTAAAAAACCTGCATAGCCAGTGATAAGTGGGGGTAGTTTACGTCATTGTTATTCAGTTTCTGTCTTATACAAGTGGTACAGTGAATTATTTTCTGTTTAAACTGTGAGCTTTGGCCAGCTAAGACCTGCATGCAATCAACTGAACGCATAAGTGAAGTTAAGTAAATTTTTATCTGCACTTTTTTCAAATAATACACAATTTAAATTAATTTGTTTGTGTTGCATTGAGCAATATCTAGCTGGAAGTTGTGACTGTTTTTTCAGTTAAGGCTTGTTAAAAAACCTGCATAGCCAGTGATAAGTGGGGGTAGTTTACGTCATTGTTATTCAGTTTCTGTCTTATACAAGTGGTACAGTGAATTATTTTCTGTTTAAACTGTGAGCTTTGGCCAGCTAAGACCTGCATGCAATCAACTGAAAGCGTAAGTGAAGTTAAGTAAATTTTTATCTGCACTTTTTTCAAATAATACACGATTTAAATTAATTTTTTTTGTGTTGCATTGAGCAATATCTAGCTGGAAGTTGTGACTCTGTTTTTTCAGTTAAGGCTTGTTAAAAAACCTGCATAGCCAGTGATAAGTGGGGGTAGTTTACGTCATTGTTATTCAGTGTTTGCCTTATACAAGTGGTACAGTGAATTAATTTCTGTTTAAACTGTGAGCTTTGGCCAGCTAAGACCTGCATGCAATCAGCTGAAAGCATAAGTGAAGTTAAGTAAATTTTTATCTGCACTTTTTTCAAATAATACACTATTTAAATTAATTTGTTTGTGTTGCATTGAGCAATTTCTAGCTGGAAGTTGTGACTCTGTTTTTTCAGTTAAGGCTTGTTAAAAAACCTGCATAGCCAGTGATAAGTGGGGCTAGTTTACGTCATTGTTATTCAGTTTCTGTCTTATACAAGTGGTACAGTGAATTATTTTCTGTTTAAACTGTGAGCTTTGGCCAGCTAAGACCTGCATGCAATCAACTGAAAGCATAAGTGAAGTTAAGTAAATTTTTATCTGCACTTTTTCAAATAATACACTATTTAAATTAATTTGTTTGTGTTGCATTGAGCAATATCTAGCTGGAAGTTGTGACTCTGTTTTTTCAGTTAAGGCTTGTTAAAAAACCTGCATAGCCAGTGATAAGTGGGGGTAGTTTACGTCATTGTTATTCAGTTTCTGTCTTATACAAGTGGTACAGTGAATTATTTTCTGTTTAAACTGTGAGCTTTGGCCAGCTAAGACCTGCATGCAATCAACTGAAAGCATAAGTGAAGTTAAGTAAATGTTTATCTGCACTTTTTTCAAATAATACACAATTTAAATTAATTTGTTTGTGTTGCATTGAGCAATATCTAGCTGGAAGTTGTGACTGTTTTTCCAGTTAAGGCTTGTTAAAAAACCTGCATAGCCAGTGATAAGTGGGGGTAGTTTACGTCATTGTTATTCAGTTTCTGTCTTATACAAGTGGTACAGTGAATTATTTTCTGTTTAAACTGTGAGCTTTGGCCAGCTAAGACCTGCATGCAATCAACTGAAAGCATAAGTGAAGTTAAGTAAATTTTTATCTGCACTTTTTTCAAATAATACACGATTTAAATTAATTTTTTTGTGTTGCATTGAGCAATATCTAGCTGGAAGTTGTGACTCTGTTTTTTCAGTTAAGGCTTGTTAAAAAACCTGCATAGCCAGTGATAAGTGGGGGTAGTTTACGTCATTGTTATTCAGTTTTTGCCTTATACAAGTGGTACAGTGAATTAATTTCTGTTTAAACTGTGAGCTTTGGCCAGCTAAGACCTGCATGCAATCAGCTGAAAGCATAAGTGAAGTTAAGTAAATTTTTATCTGCACTTTTTTCAAATAATACACAATTTAAATTAATTTGTTTGTGTTGCATTGAGCAATTTCTAGCTGGAAGTTGTGACTCTGTTTTTTCAGTTAAGGCTTGTTAAAAAACCTGCATAGCCAGTGATAAGTGGGGCTAGTTTACGTCATTGTTATTCAGTTTCTGTCTTATACAAGTGGTACAGTGAATTATTTTCTGTTTAAACTGTGAGCTTTGGCCAGCTAAGACCTGCATGCAATCAACTGAAAGCATAAGTGAAGTTAAGTAAATTTTTATCTGCACTTTTTTCAAATAATACACGATTTAAATTAATTTGTTTGTGTTGCATTGAGCAATATCTAGCTGGAAGTTGTGACTCTGTTTTTTCAGTTAAGGCTTGTTAAAAAACTTGCATAGCCAGTGATAAGTGGGGGTAGTTTACGTCATTGTTATTCAGTTTCTGTTTTATACAAGTGGTACAGTGAATTATTTTCTGTTTAAACTGTGAGCTTTGGCCAGCTAAGGCCTGCATGCAATCAACTGAAAGCATAAGTGAAGTTAAGTAAATTTTTATCTGCACTTTTTTCAAATAATACACGATTTAAATTAATTTGTTTGTGTTGCATTGAGCAATATCTAGCTGGAAGTTGTGACTCTGTTTTTTCAGTAGGTCCCATAGGTTCATAGGTTCATAGGTAGATACTAGGCTATCCGCCCTAGGGCATTTATAAGCCTAGCCAGAGTGTATATGGCTTCTGCCTCCCTATTAGATTAGCCTACTGTGACTCTGTAAAGTAGGTCACAGAAGGTACCCATTTAAGATTAGTTTATTGTGCCTCTGTCTAGCAGGGACACAGGAGAGATCCCAGGGGTGAATTTGCGATTTCCCATTCACGCGTCCAAATTTCGCTTGAAGAGTGTCAGCGAGGGGCTATGTCTAACATGAATTGGGATTCTATTCCAGAGTGAGGGGAGCCTCTGGGAAATGAATCTGTCCCTCCAGCATGTCCTATTTATTTTTGTGCTGAGGTTTAGGTCCCTGGAGCGTGTAGCTCTAAGGGACTTGGATTTTTTGAGGTGGAGCATGTCCATTAATTCTGGGTTTGACATGGCTTAGTACGTCAGGCATAGATCGCCTCTGGTAAGCAACTGAGTAGAGCTGGAGTTTCTTTAGTCGAGCTGCACAGGACATCTGTTTGTAGCCCATGATCCTCTTGGTGAGGTACTTTTGGGGTCTCTCCAGTTGCTGCAGGTGTCGGGTAAGGTACATCCCAAAAGGGGCATTGTATTTAATTATGGGCCTGATGAGTGACGAGTAGAGGGGCACAATGACCTCTCTTGATCTAGATGCAAACCCTTTCGTGATAAGGTGGGCTATATAGAAGGTCTTTCTAACCACTTTGGCAATGTGATTATCAAAGGAGAGATTACTATCTACATTGGTCCCCAAATCTCTAATTACTTCTTCTGTACTTAATGGATTACCACCTATGTGGTAATTTGTGGGCTCCTTGTTTTTCCCAAAGGGGATGGCTATGTACTTTTTAGCATTTAGCTTGAGGTCGTGGCTCTGGCACCAAGCATCCATCTCTGAGAGACCCTTTTGGAGGATGCTTGTGTCAGCTGGAGATTCGATTATGGACCCCAGTTTGCTGTCATCTGTGAACTTTGTCAGCCATAATCCCCCCATGTTAGCCTGAACCTCAGAGAAGTATATACCGAACAAGAGATGTCCCAGAACTGAGCCCTGTGGGACGCCACTTTTAACTGGTTTGGATTCGGACATGGCACCTGCGATTCTGACCACGTGGGTTCTATCTCTGAGCCAGTTTGCAACCCATCTTGTGATATAGGGGTTGATATTTAAGCTGGTAAGCTTATTTATGATGCCCGAGTGGGGTATTGTGTCGAAGGCTTTTGTGAGGTCCAGGTAGGCTATGTGGACTACCTTGCTCTCATCTATGGCTTTGGTAACTGTTTCAAAGAAATCAACTAGGTTTAAGAGGCAATATCTGCCCTTGACAAAGCCGAATTGGGTAGGGTCCAGTGTCTGGAGGCTCCCAATGTCTTTGTTTATGAGTTCCATGATAATACGCTCCATAGCTTTACAGACCAGACTAGTCAGGCTTATGGGGCGATAGTTTCCGGGGTCCGTTGTGGCACCACCTTTGTGGAGTGGGACCACTGTAGCTGTACGCCATTCTTTGGGTACATATCCTGTAGTAAGGCTAAGTTTGAACAGTGATTTAATGTGATGGTTCAGTTCTTCTTGGAGCTCGTGTAAGACACAGCCTAGGACACCGTCCGGTCCCACAGATGCTGTGTTTTTTGCTTTGGAGAGGGCAGCTTTCACCTTTGCATCTGAGATGTCAGGGAGGTTACATTCAGTTGGGATAGGCGTTTGCTCCTTTGGGGGGGAGGGGGGGGAGAAGTTTGCGCTGAATCTGTCTGCCAGGATGTTAGCTATGTCTGTAGGTTTGGTATATTTTGTACCGTTATGCAACAATTCAGAGCATATCTGGGAGTTTCCGCCCATGTTCCTGACATAACTAAAGAAGGCCTTGTGATTATCTTTAGTGTCTAGGGCAATTTTTCTTTCGAAACTGGCCTTTGATGATTTTATGAGGGATCGAAGTTTCTTGCTAATACTGATCAGAGATACCTTCCCTTTTTGGGATTTTGCTCTGTCATGTAGTAGCTTCCTCCTTCTGTTGTCTAGCTTATATCTGGCCGGGGTCCACCAGACCGGTCTCCTGTTTTTGGAGGAGTGAGTCTTGGTTTTATTTGGGATAGCACGATCCATGCATTCCTGCAGGTGCTCATAGAATGCATTTGTAAAGGATTCTGCGGATTGGGCTGTATTATCCTCTGGCCCAGGGGCTTTGAAGGATTCCACTTCAGTCTTGAGAAGTGCAAAGTTGGCTTTTGAGAAATTCTTTACAGTGATTTCCTTGGCTGGGGGTGGGGCCGGGATATGGATGTCCAGGGATATTTGTTTATGGTCTGATCTTACCAATGAGGGGTTTACCTCTGGTGTGGAAAATAGAGTCCCCATGTTGGTGATGACCAGGTCCAATATGTTGTTCCCTCTTGTGGGAGTGGTGACCAGTTGTTCCATTGCGTTAGAGTTTATAAATTCAAGGAACCGTTGGGCGAGGGTGTTTGGGCTTGAGTAGTTTTCCCAGTCAATGTTTGGGTAGTTGAAGTCACCCAATAACATAGTGTTTGGAGAGACCTTCATATTCTCCAGTGTTCTCAGGAATGCCAAGTGGGGTTCCTGTAATAGAGAGGGTGTTCTGTAGCAGGCTACAAACTGAAAGGCAGTTTTGCCTGCTGTTAGTTGCACATGGATGGTTTCCGATGCTTCGTGCAGTGCCACTAACCTGGAGGTGTAAGTATCTTTGATGAATATAGATACTCCCGCTCCTTTTGTGCTTCGGTCCGAGTTTTGGGGCCGAAACGCATGGTATGAGTTATAACCTGGTAGTGCTGGGGTGCTCTCAGAAGCCTTGAACCAGGTTTCTGTTACTGCACAGACATCGATTTTCTCCATACTGAGGAGAGTCTCGAGTGCGTGCATCTTGAGGTTTAGACTTCTGGCATTGAGTAGCATTACCTTTAGTTTTTTTATCTTTGGGTTGTCTATGGAGGTGGGTTTGTCCTTTGAGCCTTGCCTAAAAAAGGCACTATGGGGGTGGCAAGAGCCTTGGCCAATATACGAAAGCCTAAAGGTGACAGGTGCAAGCCATCCCTAGCGAAGCAACGTGGCTTGTCGAGCATGTCATCCCAGGCTGACAGACACTGGATCCCCTTTGAATGACACCAATACTTTAGCCAATTGTTGAAACTGATAATTTTGTCTTTATACTGTGGCATCATTCTTGGTGAGGGTAAGATGCTACTCAAGGTCAGGGACATACCAGCTTGGGCTACATGGTCAGAGAGCTCCTCTATGTCTCTTTTCATGTAGTCCAGGGAGGTACGTCTCAGGTCATTCACACCAGCATGGACAATGATGGAGTCATACTTGTACTTGCTTTGGAGTGACCTGAGTGCTTGTGTTATGTGGCAGATCCTGGCACCAGACAGGCAGCTTACAGTGACCTTCTCCTTGTTCAGTCTGGTGACTGGGACATCAGTGTGCCGGACAATAGAGTCCCCTATAACAAGTGTATTTGGTGTGTTGTTTGGCCTTATGGGCTGCGACTGTGAGGCACACTGATTTTGTGAGATATGTGACTTGTGGGTATTGTTGAGGGGTGGCTGTTGCTTGGATATCTGCTTAGGAGGTCTTTGCTGTTTAGGCAGATTTTTATTTAGAGTCTCCGAGTATGTTTTTGTGTGTTTATGTGTTGGGTATGCAGATGCAATAGGTCTGTGTGAGATTGGATTTGTGGTGTGGGTGGTTACCTTTTCCTCCTGACTGACTGTGCCAGTCTTGGGTTGAGAGAGCTCTGCCTCCAGTTTGGCTGTGTAACTGCATCTCTCACATGTATTAGAGTTTGTTGGAAGGAGGAGAGGGTTGTCTGTGTACATAAGGCAATTGTAACATTGCCTCACAATTCCCAGATTCACCAGCTGGACTGGAGAGTAACCTTGAAACTGACCCTTGGACATATCAGATTAGTATAGGGAACTGTTTTTTTTACTGATCAGATTAGGGAAGGGAACTGATTTTTCACTTGATCAGGAAGGACCAATCGGGAGTCTAATACTTATGAGAAGTCAAGGAGGGTGTAGTGCTTTAGTTAGTGTTTCCTTATAAGAGCTGAGCAAGTGCAGGGCTTTAGAAAGAGAATAGAGTGATTACTTTGAGAGTTTGAACAGTTCTAAGGGAAAAAGTGATGAGCAGACTTTGTGGAGCCTGGAATAGTTTAAACCTGTTTAGGCGGCGCTGCTCGACGCTGCTCAGTGCGCAAAACCGCGCAAAAAGAGAGTTGTAGGGTTTTAAGAGAGAGAGATAAAGGAGTTTAGAATTGACCCAAAATGGCCAATAAAACTACAGCTTCTAGGTAGTAACCACTCCTCCAGGGACAGGCAGGCTGTTCAGTGTTAACCACTCCCACTGGTGAAAACAGAGACTTCCCTTTAGCCCAAGCAAGCACTGGCCTTCTAGAAACTTCCAAACAGTTCAGAACAGCAAATCTGTAACTGAACTTTCTTTCAGAAAGTGGGAAAAAAGCAAGATTTTTTTTTTCTTTTTGTTGTAGTTTAAAGGTAGCAGAGATACACAAGCAGCAAAATAACCACAACAGTGCAATAAATGACCCCACACTTGAGAGCTAGGCCAAAATCAGGTAAAATGCAGTTTTTAGAGAAAAAAACGATTTTAAATTAAGTGCAACACAGGAAATGCAGTAAACAGGCTCTAGATGTGTTCCAAGTACTGTTACTGTTACAGATATAAACTTTAGCAAGCCGGAAAATGCCAAAAAGTAGGCAGCAAAGCAGTAAAACTTAACAAAAAATCAGAAGAAAATACTTAAAATCACAAAAGTGGCTCCTTTTCTTCTCTCAGCGTTTTCTCCTCTTGGTAGGTGCTTCAGCAACAACTAGCAAGCCTGAAAAGATGCCAAAACTATAAGGCAGCTTGGTTTTAAGAGAGAGAGAGATCAAGGAGTTTAGAATTGACCCAAAATGGCCAATAAAACTACAGCTTCTAGGTAGTAACCACTCCTCCAGGGACAGGCAGGCTGTTCAGTGTTAACCACTCCCAATGGTGAACACAGAGACTTCACTTTAGCCAAAGCAAGCACTGGCCTTCTAGAAACTTCCAAACAGTTCAAAACAGAAAATCTGTAACTGAACTTCCCCACCCACCCTCCCTGTTTTTGTTTTGGTGTTAATCTTGGTGGCTTTGAAACTGCCCGCCCATCTTGTAAATTTGCACTTGGATACTCCTCCTGGGCCCATCTCATTTGTTCACTCAAAAAAAAAAATGTATCTGCTTTTACTGTATTTGTGTTTCTTCCTACTTTATTTTGCTTTTGCATCATCTTAAAAGTACTCAATTGTATTTATTACTGCTTGGTGTAACTCATTCTAAGCCTTTTAGTTTAAGCACTTGGGCTTCAGACCAGTTGTTTTACATTAAGAAGGTTTGTGGTCTGCACTGTAGTGGCAGAACAGGTAACTTACATCCTTCTAAGTTGGGAACTGCTGATTGAGGGCTCAGTGTCTGTTATTCTAAAAGTGTATTAATTCTGGTTTAAGCACTTGGGCTTCAGGCCAGTTATTTTACATTAAGAGGGTCCGTGGTCTGCACTCTTGTGGGAGGAGAGGCTGGACTCTGCCCTTCTGAGCTGGGAATTTCTGGTTAAAGGCTTATAGTGCCTGCATATTTGAACTACTTCTTACTGAAATTGGTACACCTTGTTTGCTGTAGCATAGACTAGATCCAGGCCTGCTGAATCTAGCTTTGTTTGTATAACTTGAGCACTAATCCAGGCATTCTTTAAAGTATTCAATTGTATTTATTACTGCTTGGTAGTAACTTGATTAAAGTGTAGCTATCATTCTAAGTCTTTTGGATTAAGCACTTGGGCTTCAGACCAGTTGTTTTACATTAGGAAGGTTTGTGGACTGCACTGTGGTGGCAGGACAGGTAGCTTACATCCTTCTAAGTTGGGAACTGCTGATTGAGGGCTCAGTGTCTGTTATTCTAAAAGTGTATTAGTTCTGGTTTAAGCACTTGGGCTTCAGGCCAGTTATTTTACATTAAGAAGGTTCGTGGTCTGCACTCTTGTGGGATGAGAGGCTGTACTCTGCCTTTCTGAGCTGGGAATTTCTTGTCAAAGGCTTATAGTACCTGCATATTTGAACTGTTTCTTACTGAAATTGGAACACCTTGTTTGCTGTAGCATAGACTAGATCCAGGCCTGCTGAATCTAGCTTTGTTTGTATGCTTGTTGTTTCCCTGAAATGCTAATTCCACCTAAAATGCGGCTTTGCAGCGCTTCTATGGATCCCTAGTGATATCTGCATTGCTTACTGTACTTATTTCCTTGTTTCACTTGAAAGAAAGTTACTGTTTGTCGTTTTTGCATTTAAGTTACCTGTAACACATTGCACTTAAGTTACCTGGTACTTGCTCACTAAAGCAATTATATAAGTCAGCACTAAAAATTAAAAGCACTACACCCTCACTCCCCACTGGCCCTTGTTTTCAATTATAAAGGAATTCCCAATATTATTCTAGCATGTCCAAAGGTCAGTTGTCAATCTCCTCTCCGGTCCAGCTGGTGAATCTGGGAATCTTGAGGCAATGTTACAACTGCCTCATGTACACAGACAACCCTCTCCTCCTCCCAACAAATTCCAACACATGTGAGAGATGCAACCATATAGCCAAACTGGAGGCTAAGCTCTCTCAACTCAGTACTGGCATAACCAGTCAGGAGGAGAAGGAAACCACACTCACTATAATTCCAGTCTCACATAGACCTACCACTACAGCAAACCAAACACATAAACACACAAAAACATACTCGGAGGCTCTAAATAAAAATCTGCCTAAGCAGCAGAGACTTCCAAAGCAGACACCCAAGCAACCGCTACCCCAAAACAAAACCCGTGCAACACATAGCTCACAAAGCCAGTGTGCCGAACAGTCACAGCCCTTAAGGCTAAACAACACACCTGATACACTTGTAATAGGTGACTCTATCGTCAGGCACACTGACGTCCCGCTCACCAGGCTGAACAAGGAGAAGGTCACGGTGAGCTGCCTGTCGGGCACTAGGATCTGCCACATAACACAAGCACTCAGGTCACTCCAAGGCAAGTACAAATATGACTCAGTCATTGTCCATGCTGGTGTGAATGACCTGAGACATACCTCCCTGGACTACATGAAAAGAGACATAGAGGAGCTCTCTGAGCATGTAGCCAAGGCCGGTATGACCCTGGCCTTGAGTAGCATCGTACCCTCACCAAGAATGATGCCACAATATGAAGACAAGATGATCAATTTCAACAATTGGCTTAAATATTGGTGTCATTCAAAGGGGATCCAATGCCTGTCAGCCTGGGATGACATGGTCGACAAGCCACGATGCTTCACTAGGGACGGCTTGCACCTGTCACCCCTGGGCTTTCGGATATTGGCAAAGGCTCTTGCTACCCCCATAGTGCCTTTTTTAGGCAAGGCTCAAAAGACAAACCCACCTCCATAGGTATCACAAGGGATAAGAAACTAAGAGTAATGCTACTCAACGCCAGAAGTCTAAACCTCAAGATGCACACACTTAAAACTCTCCTTAGCATGGAGAACATCGATATCTGTGCAGTAACAGAAACCTGGTTCAAGGCTCCCGAGAGGACCCCAGCACTACCAGGTTATACCTCATACCATGCTTTTCGGCCCCGGAACTTGGACCGAACCACAAAAGGAGGGGGAGTATCAATATTCGTCAAAGATACCCATACCTCCAGGTTGGTGGCACAGCACGAAGCATCAGAGACTATCCATGTGCAACTAACAGTGGGTAAAACTGCCTTCCAGTTTATAGCCTGCTACAGACCACCCTCCCAAACCCAGGAACCCCACTCGGCCTTCCTGAGAACACTGGAAAATATGAAGGTCTCTCCAAACACCATTATATTGGGCGACTTCAACTACCCAAACAGACTGGGAGCATTACTCTAGCTCCAACACCCTAGCCCAAAGGTTCCTAGAATTTATAAACTCAAATGCTATGGAACAACTTGTTACTACTCCCACAAGAGGGGAAAACATACTGGACCTGATCATCACCAACATGAGGACTCTATGCTCCAGACCAGAAGTGTATCCCTCACTGGTAAGATCAGACCATAAACTAATCTCACTGGATATTGACATCCCAACCCCAACCCCTGCCCAGAAAACCACAGTGAAAAACTTCTCTAAAGCAAATTTCACACTCCTCAAAACCGAGGTGGAATCCTTCAAAGCCCCCGGGCCTGTGGAAAATACGGCCCAGACTGCAGAATCCTTTATAAACGCATTGTATGAACACCTTCAGGAACGCATGGATCATGCAATCCCAAATAAAACCAAGACCCAATCCTTCAAAGGCAGGCGTCCTGTCTGGTGAACCCCAGCCATAAACAAACTATACAATAGAAGGAGGAAGCTACTACATGATAGAGCAAAATCCCAAAAAGGAAGGCATCTCTGAACAGTATTAGCAAAAAACTACGGGCACTCATAAAATCGTCTAAGGCCAGCCTAGAGAGAAAAATTGCACAGGACACTAAGTATAATCATAAGGCTTTCTTTAGTTATGTTAGGAACCTGGGTGGGAATTCCCAGATATGCTCAGAATTAGTCCAAAATGACAAAAAATACACCGAACCCACAGACATTGCCAACATCCTAGCTGACAGGTTCAGCACAAACATCCCCCCCCCTCCCCACCAAAAGGGCAAATATCTATCCCAACAGAGTGCTGCCCCCCTGACATCTCAGATGCTCAGGTAAGAGCCACCCTCTCCAAAGCAAAAAACACAGCATCAATGGGACCAGACGGTGTCCTGGGCTGCGTCCTACATGAACTCCAAGAAGAGCTAAACCCAAACATAAAACTACTGTTAAATCTCAGCCTTACTACAGGATATGTACCCAAAGAGTGGCGTACAGCAACAGTGGTCCCTCTCCACAAAGGTGGTGCCTCAACGGATCCTGGAAACTATCGCCCCATAAGCCTTACTAGCTTGGTCTGCAAAGCTATGGAAATGATCATCATGGACCTCATAAATAAAGATATTGGGGACCTACAGACACTGGATCCTACCCAGTTCGGCTTTGTTAAGGGCAGATCCTGCCTCTTAAACCTGGTCAATTTCTTTGAAACAGTCACCAAGGCCATTGACGAGGGGAAGGTGGTTCACACAGCCTACCTGGACCTCGCAAAAGCCTTCGATACAATACCCCACTCGGGCATTATAGATAAGCTCACCAGCTTAAATATAAACCCCTATGTCACTAGATGGGTTGCAAACTGGCTCAAGGACAGAACCCACATGATTAGAATTACTGGAGCCATGTCAGACTCCAAACCACTTAAAAGTGGCATCCCACAAGGCTCAGTCCTGGGACCACTCTTGTTCGGTATATATTTCTCGGAGGTACAGGCCAACACGGAAGGACTGTGGCTGACCAAGTTCGCAGATGACTGCAAACTAGGCGCCCTAATCGACTCTCCAGCTGACACAAGCATCCTCCAAAAGGGCCTCATAGAAACAAACAACTGGTGCCAGAGCCATGGCCTCAAGCTAAATGCCAAAAAGTGTATAGTCATCCCCTTTGGCAAAAACAAAGTGCCCACAAATTACCACATAGGTGGTAATCCATTAAGTACGGAAGAAGTAATTAGGGACCTGGGGACCTAAGTTGATAGCAATCTCTCATTTGACAACCACGTGGCCAAAGTGGTTAGAAAAACATTTTATATAGCCCACCTAATCATGAAGGGATTCACATCTAGATCAGGGGAGGTCATCGTGCCTCTTTACTCATCCCTCATCAGGCCCATAATTGAGTACAATGCCCCTTTTGGGATGTACCTTACCAGACACCTGCAGCAACTGGAAATACCCCAAAAGTACCTCACCAAGAGGATCAAAGGGCTCAAACAGATGCCATATGCTGCCCGGTTAAAGAAACTCTAGCTCTACTCAGTGGCATACCGCCTGCTCAGAGGCGATCTTAGCCTGACGTATAAAGCCATGTCCAACCCAGAATTAATGGACATGCTGCACCTCAGAAAATCCAAATCCCATCGAGCTACGCTCGAGACTTGAACCTCAGCACTGAAATAAATAGGACATGCTGGAGGGACAGATTCATAACCCAGAGGCTCCCTTCACTCTGGAATAAAATCCCAGTCCAGGTTAGGCAGAGTCCCTCATTGACTCTCTTCAAGAGGAATCTTGATGAGTGGATGGGAGATCGTAGGTTTACCCCGAGTATCACTTCTGTGTCACTGTTAGACAGAGGCACAGTATACTAACCTCGAAAAAGGGCATAGCAAAATTAATTTAAAATGGGTGGCGAAAGCCAAACACACTCTGGCTAGGCTTATACATGCCCTAGGGCAGATAGCCTAGTATAAACCTATGAACCTATGAACCTATAAGCTAAAACAAAATATATCAGCAAATGAAAGAGTCAGCTTATAATATATGCTAGGCTAGGAACAACACTATACATAGCATTCAGGTAAAAATTCCGTTGGGTAATATTAAATTGCTGTGACAGACTTCATTAGCAAGTTACAGAAAAGTACAGTTTACATGTCATAGAAACAGCTTATTTGGGTTCTCATAGAGCTAGCACGCCATGTTTAAAGGCCTATTTTCAATGTGTGAGCATAAGCTATGTTAACACATGAGACAGGTAAGACAAGATATGCAACTGACCAGAAAGAGTGCAGTCTACCAAACCTTTGCAAATTATACAGCAGCCAATGTACTTAACCATACACTTTAACCTTACACTAAACAAAAGATAATACAAAAACTGAGAAAATAGAAGCTCTGTTATATGGATATCGATAGTAAGATACAAGCAGTTAAAATGTTTTTATTACCTTTAGTCTTATACACAGGTCGGGCATATTTTTATCAATCAGAGGAGAAGTTGTGGATAGCAATTACTAGAGAGCTGAAGGATTTTATCTGGGAGGGGAAGATAGCAAGAGTCAAGTGGGGTAAGCTTTTCCTTCCAGTAGAACAGGGTGGATTGAGATTACCCCAGTTGAAAGGGTATTTCAGAGCAACACAGTTAAGGCTCCTATACATAGCACAAGCAGGAAACTATAATTCAAAGTGGAAAGAGATGATGATGGCACAGGGGGGAAGCTCATGTAACAGGGAGAGACTGGGATTTTGGATGTAGACCTTTAAGGAGAAAAACAATAATCATACAGAATATTATATTCATAAAGTAGCAGAAATATTCTAAGATCTAGAGGAGACTTTGTGGATAGGGATGAATGCAATTAGGGATATAGAAAATAGGCAAGAGGGGGGTGGGATTATATTGGAGAAAACTGGCAAAGGAACCAAGGTATTTGGAGCAAATAACTAGAGAGAGAAAGGTAATAGAATGGGAAGACACCAAGAACTTATTTGGACTGCAGGTTAGAGATTGCCTTCCATATCAAGGACTGATATCAGAGTATATGCAAAGAGAAAGAAATATGGGGGTCCTAAACAAAAGACCAGCACTGGTAGAGTTTTTAGTAGAGTCTAGAACAGAAGTTGCAGTTAAGAAATGAATTAGTACAGCATATAAAATATTGCATGATAACTATAAGAATCAATCAGAGGAAGTTAGGAAGGATTGGGAAGAGAGACTGGATAAACAATTCACAAAGAAACAATGGGGGGATATATGTATGTCTCCCAAATATGAGATTTAGGATTTTTGCCTGAAAGTGTTTACACATGTATTTTTATACCCCAAGTATGCTCCAAAGAATTTTTCCTCAGATAGCAAATGTTGGAGGTGTGATGGGAAAGAAAGAGGTAACTAGCAAAATATTTTCTGGGAGTGTAATGAGTTGGCTGACTTTAAAGATTCCCTGCAGATTGCACTGTTGGAAATGCTGGGTGAGCAAATTGGAGTAACTAGGGAAATCATTTTTTTGATGCAGAGTTGGAATTGCTTAGACATAGAAAGGCCTTGCTGAGTCTAATTATGATGGGCACTGTTATGTGGATATCCCATCACTGCCCACCAATATATGTGATGCCTCACCACTGGCAACAGTAATCAAGGGGTCTCAAATCTCACCACTAGCACCAGTGGGGGATATACATTGGGAGGATGACAGGTACACACACAGTATTTCCAATTGCAACTCACTGCATCAAGTGCAATTTCCCTTAAGAAAACACAGAGACCACAGTGAGTCTGGGGCTGGTTTCTCCCTCTTTCTCCAGATCCCCAGTAAGACACCCCACTGACACAGCTATACAGTTGACATCTCAGCTGAATGACCAAGCCAAGACCTCCAGCACCCTCTCTGTCCAACCAGTGCTTCGTGTCTCTGCCCAAGTAGCTGATACACACACTCTTTAGGGTTTGAGTTATACATACACATACACCTGAGATATGCTGACACAGGTTTATTATATATGCACCCTTCTGCCCAAACTATAAGGTAGTTTGCCTTGCCACCAGTCACTCCTTATCAGCTACTTTAAGGCCCTTAACAAAGGGTGTCCAATCTTACTGTGTAATGTTACTATCAATACAAATGGTAGTTTGACCGAGAGGAAGGCTAATGGAAGTGGCCTACACAGTGTCAGCAAATAAATATGTAAGCACTCTCAGAGCTTAAATATGTCTCTACATAGATCAGCCACAATGAAAGGCTTGAATATATTTAATAATAAATAATAAATGAACAAGACTATTAAATATATATGTAGAGTTTTGTCAGAGTTCAAAATCACAGGAAATATTTAAAACTACATTGCAGGACAATCTCAAATAAATAAAGAAAAATATCTAAGCTATGCTTTGCTATATTCCTGACTATATCTAAAACAATTACTGTACCCTAGTACACTTAATTAGAGCTGCAAGGCAGATATGTGGTGAATGGATCCTTTCAGGTCAGAGACAAAAAACAGAATGCTCAGTCTTTCTCTCAGAGAGTTCTTAAATTAATACTGCAAATATTACTGCTTGGATAGCTTGCAGGATGCCATCACTTCTTGTCATCTGACTCTGTCCCAGGGAAAACCCCCATTGATGCAGCTGGTAGCATTTAGCATCTATCTGTGAAAATACATAGACAAGTCTTTTCTAAGACCTAAGGCAGATCCTGGAAGTCATAGAACAATAAAAACACTTCCAAGTCAATACAGTGAACCTCTAGTTCTAAACATTGTGTCTGTTACTGCACTGAAACTGAAAGATAGCTTCCTTTGTTATGGAGTGGCTATAAAGTAATTTAATTTCAACTATTTTTCTTAAGTTTTGCAAGTTAACCTTCTGTATTTCAGTTTTTCCTTTTAAAATATATACATCTAAACAGTTACAATAGTGTATGTACATTTTTGTTCTGTTCCAGTTTAGTACACTGTGGATACATTTTTAAAGCTCAGTACTTTACAACCCTTTTCAACACACACTTCTGTACCAGCAGTTTGATATACACGTAACATACAGTTCTAATACATTTAGCATATGAATCATGTTGGTATTCACAAATGACATATAATTATTTGAAAAATTCCAGATAGCTGGGCTGGCAGTATCTCCTTTCATGACAGCTGCCAAAAAAGAAGTTACTAGAAAATGGAAATCAAAATCTAACCAACTTTACTAGAAGTAACAAAGATAGTAACAGAGATAAAACAACTGGAACTGGGATCTTTAGAAAAGGGTAGGAGTAAATAACATAGGAAAAATTGGAAATGTGGGATCAATGCATGCAGAGGAGGAACAAGGTTTAAAAGAAAGCAGGATTTGAATGAGCTATGTAATGGCTGACTGACAATGACTGGCTATACTCAAAGTGATATATAATGTTTGCAGTTACAATGGTGCTGGCACGGTTTGTAATGTATAATGTTTGCAACTGAAATTGTGTCTATGGTTTATTTTCATTTAGATAAATGTAAGATTGTCTATGTCATACATGATAATTTAATAAAGATTTTTTTTTTAAAAAGGATAGAACTATGAACAGTGTATAAGATAATGGAGGAAAACTAGGTGTGGCTGCATATGTGGTGTAGCTTGCTTTGTTTGTTTGCTTGTTTGTTTGTTTGGAGAGAACAGACCTCCCCAAAATAATGATACTAGCTCACCATGTACTGAACTCACAAAACAATCAAGATATGGAATGGAGGTATAAAATGCAATCGTAATTCTAGCAGAAAGTAAAATGATTTAAAGAGTTCTGAGTTTTTAAAAGAAAAATAATCTTAGAAAATGACAACTGTTTACCTTGAGGCGTATGAATGTTCATGGAGAAAAGGGAAAAGCAGCATGCGCACACACACACACACACACACACACACACACACACACACACACACACACACACACACACACACACACACACACACACTTTAGATTTGCTTTAATAACATATTGAAAAGCCAATGTTCTGTGGCTACACTAATTTATAATTGCAGGAAGACTGAACATTTTAAGCATTCTGCTACTGTGGTTTTTGAACTGCATAGCAATCCAAAAAACTAGGTCTGCCTGCTTCCTAATGAAACCAAGATGTGATCATTGGGCTGAATCCACATCTTTATTTTATTGCTCAGTATCTACAGAACATACTATAATGAGATATGTATTTTTCTTACTCTTACTGTGAGCTTCTTAATGTCAGCATTTCAACAGTATGGAAAACAGCTGTAATCCAGAAAGCCTGAGTCAGGTCTGGTATCCTACCTGTAACCCACAGGCTGACAGGACTAACAAAGAAACAAAGTAAAAAGGATTAGTCCAGATAAAATCCCTTTAGACAGCAAATCTAGGAGACTCTCCCTGATGACCTCCTTGTGAGAGGAGTAAAGACGCCTTCAGTTTCAAGTAGTTTATTCAGTTAAATAGGTAGATAGACTACTCCAAACGTGTGGTGGTAAAAATACATAGACATATAGACAGACAGGCAGATAGATACATGTGCATGTATGTATACAAGCATGTATAGTTGCAAGTATGCATTTGTTTCTTTATTTGGGGACTGTTTTCAAGTTTTATCCAAGAACAAATTAACATACAAATACTAATATAGCAGAAATTAAGTAAGAGGCAATAACTACCTTGGAAACAGAGGCACCTTTTATATGTTAGTAAATTCTGAAGATAAACTAAATAATCTCTTATCATTCTGTACGAAATATGTTTAGTTTTTATTTATTTCAAGATGACAAGAAAGAATGAAAGCACTGCAAATGCCATGCAGCAAGAAAAAATCTTAAGGTCATCATTAACAAGAACTGCTATCCTTAAAATAATGTGATGTAAAAATGACAAAGAAGTTAGTCTTTGTTTAGGCAATAACATACCCGATATAAGGTACAGAGCAGTGTGTGTTGTACTAGATCACTATAATTTTCTGTATGATGTATGGTGCAAGGTTTAGCCAGATACCTTCCACCAATCAAAACATGCAGGAATTCAATACACACCCTGAAACATGCAGTAGCTGTACTGTACAATAGGTCTCACAGGCATGATATACAGGCGAGTCAGTTATGTTATTTTAAGTTTGTCTGGTCATGCAGCAAATTATATTTCTGTAAGTTCACTTGGTACAGTTGTCAGGATCGATGGGTCCTGACAATATCCCTGAATACATCTTAAGTAGCATGAAGCACAATTTATCGGATTTTACAACAAAATAAATAAATAATTAAATAAATGCATTCCTTGAATGAGAAGAAGGAATGCGTTACACATCCCGTACGGCTGTAGCTGCCCGTTCATAGCTTACAGCTGCAGCGGCTATGCTTTTCAGCCAAATTGCACTACGGAAAAGTGCTGCTGCAGCCGTTTGGTTTCGGCGATGTAGCTCGCAGGGAAATGTCTTGCGAGCTACACGCCGGAATCCCAATTTATCCACACTCCTAACAACACTGTTTAGTCTCAGCCTCTAAATAAATGGAGGACAGCTACAGTCATTCCCCTGCATAAAGGATAACCTTCCACACATCCAGACAGCTACAGAGCTATAAGTCTGAACAGCTTCATCTGCAAGGCCATGGAAAGACTTATGAAATTAATCAATCAGTTCATAAGGAACCTACAAACACTGGACTCATCTCAGTTTGGATTCATCAAGGGCAGGTCATGCTTACTCAACATGGTAGATTTTTTTTAAAAGGTCACCAAAGCAATGGATGAAGGCAAAACGGTAGACATCACATAACCTGGCCAAAGCTTTTGACACAATTCCCCACTCACTTGCATACCTCTCAACTGTCCAGATTTTCACAGAATTTCCAGATTTTCGATTTATATTTTTAGTCTGTTCCTTATAAAAGTTGTGGCTTTCTGGATTTTTGTGGGAAATCAGTGAGGATTGAATTCACTATATAATGACATTCGTTTGAGTTTCTGACTTTGGATCCTTCAGAAAATGCATGGTAACACAAGAACTTGTATTCTAGCAACTTATTAAGTTTGTATTTAAACTTTGTCCCTATCTTTGGGACTTTCCCCCATTATTTTTAGCTTTGTCCAGATTTTTTGTGCTAAGAGGTTGAGAGCTATGTCACTCAGACATAGTAGGAAAGCTATATAAACTGGGAATAAACCTCTGTCACCCGTTAGATTGCCAACTGGCTCAGACATAGGATGCAGATAATCAAAAGAGGAGAAGTTACCTCCACAAAAAGACCAGTCACCAGAGGAGTCCCCAGGGTCCTGTGCTGTGCTGGGTTCACTTCTGTTTGACATCTACTTTGCTGAAGTAAATGCCAATATCAAAAGGCTCTGGCTGACTAAGTTTACAGATGAATGCAAGCTAGGAGCAGTCATTGAATCCCCAAATGATTTAACTATCCTGCAGGAAGGTTTTTCCTCGACTAATTAACTGATGTCAAAATCATGGTCTGAAACTAAATGCCAAAAACTGGATTATTATATCCTTTGGGAAGTCATCTATCCCAAGGAACTACCACATTAACAATACGCCCATAACAGTTGACCCAGTTGTTCAGGATTTGGGAATGTGGAGAGTGACCTAACATTTGACCAACATGTGGCTATTATTGTAAGAAAGTCCTTCTATATTGCACAGCTTATAAACAAAGAGATTGTCTCTAGATCTGGGGATGTCATTATTCCCCTTTACTCAACCCTAATTAGGCCAGTCTTTGAATATTATACTCTCTGGAATGCCCAGGAGATACCTTACTAAAAGGATACAATATCTGAACATGTCCTACAAGGACCAACTCGAATCCCTGTCACTATACTTGGTATCCACCAGACTACCAAGAGATGACCTATGTCTGGCAAACAAGGCATCCTGCTACCCATTACTGATGGATTTACTTCACATCAGCAAGTTAAATGGCATCAGAAATATGTGGTCGAGGGAACTAAACCTCTTCTGCAACATCAACAGAATGGTTTCGAGGGATAGGTATATTTCTCAGAGAATACTGCTGCTGTGGAACAGACTTCCCATCCACATAAAATCATCCCTGTCCATTTTAAGTGCAACTTACATCTATGGATGGGAAACAGAAAATTTAGGACTGCCCCCTGTACTACTAATGGACTGATGCACCTCCTAAATGCTTTATCCCATGCATGGATCCCCTCAGATTATCTATGGTATTTGTTCTCTTTATGGTTATTATATAATTACCAACCATGGGATGGGTAAGGCAAATCTATAACCCAATGGGATAGGTTATTTCAAGCACAGAAAGGGAAACTGGCTAGGCTTAAAATGGCCCTCAATGGCAGCTAGCCTAGTACTTACCTATGGACCTATAAACCTATACAAACTAACTGATAGCAACTCCGTATATTTTTTAAAATAATTTGTAAAATAAAACTACCATATTAACATTGTGAGTGTTCTGACAAAAGACCATCTTTAAAAAAATATAGAAGTTGTCATCACTTGTTATAGAACTAAACTTTTAAAATTCCCTTTTGTCTCTCCAGCTTTTGAGCTGTGATTGCAGCCCTTCAGACTTGATAAATGTCATAAAGGGGAGGGGCAGCCATATAACAGCTAAGACCAGTATTCAGTAAGAATGAATGGATTAAAGCTATTCAGTAAGTATTTTCTTACATTTGTGTGCACTACATGTTTAAACATTGTTTAAGTTGCATTTACTCAGCTTGGTGAAACTGGAAGATGTGAAATAATGAACATTCTCATCTTGAAGCATCATGAAATGAGTTGCCATAAATGGTTTGCTAAAAGTTAATTTAACCTGTAAATTATTTATGCTTGTTACTAAACTTTAACTGATTTCAATGTTCTTTATATGTTTACATAATCTGCTCTCATGGGAAAGTTTTTCATGTAATAAATTAATTAGTTTTGGTTCTGATTCTGATCACATTGCTTACGTTGACTTGTATAACAGGAGTCGGTGACATTAGTGTCTTTTAAGTTTTCAGTCAATGTATTTGGTTGTAGTTATATGACATAGTTGGTAATTAGTTCTTCTGTTATTAGTTTCCTTCTGAAAACACTAATTACAGTACTTTTTTGAGTACTCATCTCTTACATTTTCTGGTTATTTTGGAACTGAATTATGTCAGCACAGCTTGGATCACCTGGAGATTCAGTCAGTTGCTCAATTTAGTACTGTTTGCCTTTTTGGCATGTTGGATTTATTTCTAGGTATCACTTGGAATGGATAGAGGTTTAGTTATGGAATATTTTGTACAGGTTTAGTAAAGTAATTTTTTATTATGTATCAGTAGCACGAGTGTTAGTGGGTGTTCCTTTCAATTAGCTGCATTTTTGATTCTTCGCTTGTAGTCACTTGATTGGTGATGAAGTGAGGTTTGGTTATTTGCCATGTATCTAGTTTATTTACTGCAGGGTACTCAATAGTCCTTACAGTTCAGTTTTGATTCTTTTAACCCCAAGCTGCTAACTGAACTGGGATCATCTGGCTAATCGACAGGGTTTTATCCCTGTCAGTCAAAGAATCTGGTTATCTGGATATACACTGAAGGAAATGTAGGTGAGTATATCAGTCAAGTGTAGTAGTTCTGCTTGATGTCAGTCATTCAGGCCAAAGACTTTTGTTTTGTTATTATTCTGCAAAATGATGTGCAATGGCCTTATTTCCTGTGTAACAGATGCTCTAGGATCAGTAAGGCTACTATGTTGGATTTTTAGAGTATTGTGAATAATAATGGCCAACCTACTGATCATCTCCTTTCTTGGATGTCTGGATGGATGAATAGTGCTGTTCAATGAGCAAGCTGAAAGCTCTGCACTGAGGAAAGCTACTGAAATATCTTAATTCAGTGGTTCTTAGTCCACAGAGTCTGAGGTCTGAAAGAAACACTTTGTGATTTGTTGATTCAGATATGTTGATGGTTTGGTTTGGTTAAATCAGCAAATGTACCTGTTAAGTTGTTAATTCTCCTGTTAATTATAACATTTTTACTCTTTTATGTTTCAAAAACACATGTTCTGTAGTTTCTTCTTCTTTTTATATGGCATATTTCCTTTTACTGACAATTTATCTATTACCAGTCTCCACAAAAAATCTTGACATTCTACTTTCTGATTACACCATTTATTTTTATAGCTTTAATTGTTTCATCTGTTAGATTTTTCCATGGCTTAATATAATGTTTTATCATTGCATTTTTGTACCATACTTTACTATCTTTTTCTAGGTCATAATTTTTATTTTTTGCAAAAATATTTCTTTCTTGGTAACACTTTGTTTCTTCATTTATGCAGACTTTTTTCTTTTACTCTTTTTTACCATACCCCAAATTTATTATATTTATACAGTTGTAGTACTAATCTCTCATCTTTTTCATTTATCCACTTTAATTCTTTGTGAAAATTTAATGAAGAGATATATATACTATGGGTTAATTAACAGTAAACCCCCTTTTTCTTTGTTTACATTCAAAACTCCTCTTTTACTGGGTTCAATATGCAACCCCATATAAATGAAAAAAATATCTGCAGTAATTCCTTTTCAAATATTGTTGGCAACATAAATACACTTGCTAAGTATGCTATTTTCCCATCAGTACTGAATTTTTCAAATAAGCGTTTTTTCTGAATGATAATTTATATGTTCTACAGAAAATACATGCTTGCTTTATTTCTCCTATTGTTTTTTTTCCTACTGAATTCTAGTTACATCTTTTTGCCAAGTTTTATGCCTAACACAAAACTTTTATTCATTGTAAGATATATCTACCCCCGATCTTTACTATATCATCTAAACCTTTACTTTTCTCATTATTTAAAGCCATTCTGATCATCTCTAGACATTCATTTGTGTAAATTATTACTTCTTTTATCCAATTTTTGTTTTTTTGCAATTATTATAATGTCATCTGCATGTGTTAACAGAACTGGAATTCTTAACACTTCAGATGTTATATACCCCACCTCCTTCATTTTGTAATTTTGTAATAACTAATGCAAAGAGTAAACCACTCATTGGACATCCCTGTCTTATACCATTTTCCATATGTACCTCTTGGCTTAACCAGCCATTTACAAGTATTTTTACTTTATTATTACATTATGCCGACATACATAATTTCCTAACTTTGTCACTTATATTATATACTTTCATTATTATTCAAAATATTTGTGTCCAATTGTGTTAAATGCCTTATTAAGGCTTCCTATCATGATTTCTGCTTCTTCTTTTCTGTTCATAACATCATCCACAATTTCTATATCATTAATAATTCTTGACAACCCTTCCCCTTTATACTGTATATGCTATCTTCCATAATATTTTCCATTTTAATTTCAAATCTCTTTTGTATTATTTTCATAAAGATCTTATAACCATTATTATTCAATATTATTGGTTTCCAGTTTTTTTAATTCTCTTCTAGCTTCCTTTTTCCATATGAATTTAAGTACACCACTACAAAATTCTTTTTACATAAAAACCTTAATTTCACAATTCATTCAAAATCTTATTTTTTTTTATTTTGCCAATTACTTACATTTTTATACATTCCATACCATATTCCATCTGGGCCTGCAGCTGAATCTATATTTACTTGTCCTAATACTTTATCTATCTCTTTTAAATAAATCTCCTTTTCCACCACTTTAATCTCTTTTTCCATTAACTTTTTTACTTCCCATGCTTTTTCACTACCTTCTTTTTTTTTCTTTGAACATTTCTTGTACATATTGTATAACACTATTCATGATCTTTTCCTGAATTGTTTCTTTTCCTCCATTTACATTTTTATTTATTTCATTACTCTACCATCTTCATTTAATAATCTGCTTAAGTAACTTAATACTTCTTCTGTTTTTCCTTGTAAAACATATATTTGCTTATATAACAAGTCTTGTATTTTTCTTGATTTCTTTTAGATAGTTATTTTTCTTTGTCAAAGTACTTTCTATAATTATGTTCTAAATCTTACAATACATCATTACATGTTCTTTTATATTTTTCTTTCTCTACTTATCTCAAATCATATTGCCACTGTAAAAACATTTTTCCTTAAATATCATCCATCATTCAGACCAGTTTTTACAAAATGTTATCATAGTAATATGCTATGTCCTTCTTCATTCCATGCTTTCTCATTTATCGTTTTATTCCTTTGCTTATTTTTATATATTCCTTGATTTCTTTTATTTCTAGCCATATTGCAAGATGATCAGAAAATCCTGTTTCAACTACCTCCTCTTCTCTATAACTAAACCTTCTGATACTATAAAATAATCTATTTCAATTCTATATCTACCCCTTTTGTAAGTCCACGAATTTTTGTCCCAAAGTTTTAATTTACCACATCATATAACTTCTAATATTTTTCTTATATAATTTCCTTTCTTTTTACACTTACCTCTTAAATCACAATTGAAGTCTTGTGTCATTATAATATTCATATTTATCATCACATAATCTAAAATCTGATTAAATAAGCTTTCCCTTTCTTGACAGTTAGTATAAGCATATAATGTTATAATACTGTATACGTGTTCTTTCCATTTTAAATCTATAATGGTTAATCTTCCCATTTTTGCTAAAGTTAAATCTAATATCTTTACTGAATTACTACAGAATATAGCCATTCCAGAACATCTCTCATTATCCAAATTCCAGATTATCTTTCCTCCCCATAGTTTCTGTTTGCAATCTTTCTTCATTAGTTAAAAAATTTGTGTGTTCTAATATAATTACATCTACATAACATATATTATATTACTCCAGAATTCCTATTCTTCTTACTATACTCTTAATAGGAGTCACATTTACAGACAGCACTCTAACATTTTCATTTTTCCTTGAAGTCATGGTTTTATATGTTCATAGCTAATTACTAGGCTAGTTTTCTTAATAGACCATTCTAGGCCTAACCAGTTTCCTTCCTAAAGGTGAGACTCAAACACCGTACCTTGTGTCTGTGAGTCAAACACCTTAACCATTATACCAAGGCCCAGTCTTTAGCTATATATGTATTTTTTCATCTGTTTCCTTTTTTTCTTTTGTACTTATCCTTTTAAGTTTTCTTTTTTTTTTTGCCTTTTACTATTTTAACAACAGAATTCTTTTTCCCTTTTACTACCTCACAGTTTGTCTTCTTCATCACTTGTTTCAACACCTTCTTCTATGTCCTTTTTATTGTTTTTCTAATCAAATTTTTCATCTATTTCTACTACTTCTAAAATTTCTTCTCTTTGTTTATTTTCTTCTCTTTCTTTTTCTTTTTCCTTACTATCATCTTAATTTCTGCAATCCATGCATAAATACCCAATTTTGTTACATGTATAACATTTCAATTCACATTTTTTGCGTTTCCCATTTGTCCACAAATATAACATTTTCTTTTGTCACAGCTATTTACCAAATGTCCTTTTTTTCCACAAAAGAAAACATGTTTTGGGTTGTCCCCAGTATTTTACAACACTCCTATTTCCTTCCACATGTATCATGCTTGGTATATGTATAATTTTTTCTCTTTCTATTTCTAACACATTACTACAGTCCCAGCCACTGGTCCATAAACCCCTTTTGCCATAAATATTTGCAATGTCCAGTATTTCTTTACATAGAGCTTTCAAATGTCCTTACAAAGTCTCTCTACCTCTGTTCGAAATTGTATACAAATCTTCTTTTTTGTTTCCCTGTTAAATGCTTTTATCACATAAAGATTCCATGGGTTACAGTCTTTCTTCTTTTCATATTCTCCAAGAAAATTTTCCATTAAAAAAACAGTCTCAAATGTAATGTCACAAAATGTCTCTTTGTTATTAAGAATAAATGCTCTCACATCATGTGCTTTTACACCCTAAGGAGCTATTAAATTGTCCCGCACTTCATACCTGTCCATTTCTTTGCTTCTTTACTTTGAATCCTTACCACATACTTCTGTTTTTCATTTTTTTCCTACCTTATTTTCTGGTACTCCACTTTTGCCTTCTTTTACTTTCTCTGCATATGTTTTCTTTTCAACCTCACCACTATTCTTCAGGATTGTCCCTGCATCCTCCTTTTGTATTTTCTCCATAATGTCCCTTCAGGAAACATCTCCTTAATTTTTCTGGCTCACTCTGAACCACCATTTCTTAAGTAAATCGTCCCACAACCCTCCCAACCAGAGGGTTGTAATTCTACATCCATCATTTGCTGACCCAGAATCCTGCACATATTCTCTGGTCTCGATATTTGCTTTCTCCTTCATTTCTTTGACTATTCCATCATCTCCTTCTCTCGTCATCTACCTCCCTGTTTCACTGGGCTGCCTCTGTCCCTGGAATGGAAATAGGAAGTGCTCCTCCAAAATGCTTCCTACTCACAACATTGATGAGTAGGGGAAGTTCCCTGACACCCTGACTAAATTTCCCCTCATACTAGAAATACCACCTCGGGTCTCACCTGAAAAGAGACTACTAGCCTTGTGGGACTTACACACACAAGCATTTATATATACTTATAAACATGTACACACCTACATATATTATACATATATTGAAATTCCTTATAGTTGGTTAAAAGCTTCATTGATCGAATGTTAAAAAAGCCAGTATGTGTAATCAAAAATCAGCTAATTGCATATACCTACTTTTTTGTTTGTGCAAGATTACTTTAAAGTGGGGATTAGGGAATTTGCCCTTTCCTCACTATAGTGCAATCTTGGAGTCAGAATTCTCTTCCTTTTATTGTAAAGCTCTTTGATCTTATGATTCTACCATCAAGATTTGTTTCTTGGGTTACCCTGCACTTGTTCCTACAGGGTACAGCTGCATCTATGCAGCTGTTTACATGGTGGTATAGCATGGTGAAATGTTTTCACTTACTCAGCAGAGTTAACTGCATTTGATGGGGATTTGAAGCTTGTCAAAGAATCACATGGGAGTAAGTATTTTGCCTTAGAGAAATTTATAAAGGTACCTTGGATAGAAGTGGACTCCGGTTTCAATTTTTTTTTCAAAGTAGATGGCTTTATGGCCAGACCTAACAAGTGAGGAAGATACTCAAGTGATGGTGCAAGATGCCCCCTTATTAGTAAGGACAAGATCTAAGCTGTAGGCCATGGAATGTATCTTCATGGAACTTATAAACAAAGACATTGGTAATCTCCAAACTCTGGACCCCACCCAGTTCGGGTTTGTAAAAGACAGATCATGTCTCCTAAACCTGATTGACTTTTTTGAAGCAGTCACCAAAGCCATAGACGAGGGTAAGGTGGTTCACACAGCCTATCTAGATCTCGCCAAGGCTTTTGACACCATCCCCCACACTGGAAGTATAGATAAACTCACTAAACTAGGTATAAATCCCTATGTCACAAGATGGGTTGCCAACTGGCTCACTAACAGAACCCACACTGTGAAAGCAGCAGACTCCAAATCTGACTTCAGACCAGTGACAAGTGGAGTACCACAGGGTTCAGTCCTGGGTCCTCTCCTGTTTGATATCTACTTTTCTGAAGTACAGGCTAACACAGAAGGTCTTAGGCTAACGAAGTTCGCAGATGACTGCAAACTAGGAGCCATAACTGAAACTCCTAATGATGTGGACATCCTACAAAAGGGCTTCACTGAGACAGATGCCTGGTGTCAACGCCATGGCCTCAAGCTCAATGCCAAAAAGTGCATTGTCATCCCCTTTGGTAAAAACTCTGTACCCATGAGCTGTCACATAGGTGGTAGTCTCCTTAACATGAAAAGTGTGATAAGAGACCTTGGGACACAGGTGGACAGTAGTCTCTCCTTTGATAATCACATCGCCACAGTAGTCAGGAAATCCTTCTATGTGGCAGACCTCATCACAAAAGATTTCTCATCCAGGAAAAAAAGAGGTCATTGTTCCCCTCTACTCGTCACTCATTAGACCCATTATAGAATACAATGCCCCTTTTGGTATGTACCTCACAAGATATCTACAAAACTGGAAAGGCTGAATAAATACCTCGCAAAGAGGATTACTGGCCTCAAATAGATGCCCTATGCAGACCGTCTCAAAAAACTCCAGCTTTACTCTGACGCATATCGCCTACTCAGAGGCAATCTCTGCCTAACATGCAAAGCTATGTCAAACCCAGAGCTGTTGGACATGCTCCACTTAAAGAAATCCAATCCCTCTGAGCTACATGCTCTAGGGACCTAAATCTTGTCACCACAATAAACAGAACATGCCGGAGGGATAGATTCCTGTCCCAGAGACGTCCCATACTCCGGAACAAACTACCTATCTATATCAAAAAAAGCTCCTCATTAGCACTCTTCAAGAAAAATCTTGATGACTGGATGGGAAATATGAAATTCACCCCGGGGATCACCTCTGTGGCTATGCTCGACAGGGGCACAGGAAAATAATTTTCTTGGGTGGCGAAAGCCAGGGTACCTTTTTGGCTAGACTTGTGTAGGCCCTAGGGCCGATAGCCTAGTACCTACCTATGAACCTATGTTGCTCCTCAGTGGATACCCTGACTAACTGTTTCATAGCATTTGTATTGACAAAGTCCAGAAATCTCTGTGCTTGTGCACTAGTAGTAGTATAGGTTTGCTAGTCTATTGTTGGATAGTTTAGATCACCTAGGAAAATTGTATTGAGTTAAATTTTCATTACCTATTCATGGTGTCTCAGTTTCTAGTTACATTTTTTGATAAAGGCTCTACATTTTCCATTCTACATTTAGCAGCTATTTCATATTTTCACCTTGACTTTGAACTTCTCTTCTTTAGCATCTCGGAAATCCTGCAAAGCATTCTTGAGGGGCATTCTCCTGTTGAGTCCACCTGTTAGGCACCCTGCTTCTCTATGAGAGCTTTATTTTATTCTAAAAATATTGACAATCTTTCTTCTTGAAACCATGGTGACTGCAGAACTCAAGTGCCTCACCTGGAAGACATTGTTTCTAGCAGCAGAACATCAACAAGGAGGATTTAAGAGTTGAAAACCCTCTCCTTTTGCCTACTTATCTATCTTTTCATAATGATAGGGTTACCTTATAAATTAATCCAGTCTTCATTTCTAAAGTAGCTACTCATTTCACACTCAACAAATAAATACATTTATCTACCATTGCATAGGTATTTTTGTACCCCGAGCAGACTTCACAGAACTTTTCCTTAGGTGAATAACTAATACTTGAAATGATTTATGTAATGCTGGAGTGAATGATAATTGTTAAAAAAGAAAACATTTATGTATAATACATAAACAAAGAATTACAGACATTTGTATTTATTTTTTGTTCTTTTTTGTTAAGGCAATTGGGAACATTTTGTTTTGGAGAATGTAATGAGTTGGCAGAATTAAATCCCCCCCCCCTCAGAAATGTTGGGGTAGCAATTTATTATAACTAAACAAGTGATTATTTTTAGCAGGGATATATAAAACTGAATTGCCTAAACATAGTAAGGCTTTACAAAGTTTAATGCCATTGGCTGTCAAAAAACAATTACTAGGTAATGGAAATCAAAATCTAAACCAACTGTAAATGAAGTATTGGATGTCGTAAAGGAGATAAACAAGTTGGAACCTGGATTTTTAAATAAGGCAAGGAGGAAATTACATTGAAATAATCAAACTTCTGTGAACAATACATGCAGAATAATGTTCAGGATGAGGAGGACTGAAAATTCAAGGAAGGCAGGATGTCAGCACTTTATATAATGTTGAAATGAATGATAATCATTAAAAAAGAAAACATACTTGTATAATACATAAAAATTTAAAATGTTTGTAATGGTTTGTTTTCTTTTCTCTTAATGTATGCATAACCATGTTGTGACTAAATATATGAGAATTTATTAAAGGTGTTTAAAAATAAATAAATCTATCAACCATCTTCCCTGAGTTTTCAAATTTAGGAAAATATAGGTTGTACTATCTAGATGTTCACAGACAATTGAGATTCTATTTCCATAGAATTAAAATTGTAAGGAAAGATAATTAGCTTTTCATTTTTGTTTCATATAGATTGGCCAGAAGATGTTTGAGGTCTCCTTGTCTAGGCATATCTGTCAAGCGTATCTGAATTTGCAAAACATTCTTGATTTTGCCTCATATTTTGTCTGGTCCTTGTAAAATGTTTGAGCATCTGGTAAATCACATGGGACTGTAGTCAAAAATGTCAGACTTTAGAGTTTCATACTTATTGTTTAAAAATGCATACTGATGCAAAACGTGTTGCTCTAGTACTTTTTTAAGTGACTTAAAGTAATATTTAAAAGTTGGCACCAATTTTGGGCCTTTTGCCCCCATTAGTTTGGTTTTGTCACAGATTCTAGAGTGGAAAGGTTGAAAGGTAAATGCTCAGGGGCTCTCAGGTTGTATTGTTGAATGTTACCTTCCTATTAATAAGACTATTCCAGGTTAACACAGAGCTCATTCAACCATATCTATGTATACATCCTTAATCTACTTTAAAAATGTGTTAGAGAAGATATTTTTGCTGCTGTGACATAAGCTTCACTGCATACTTTTGCAAGACACTACAAGCTGGAACTGATCTCATGATCCAGATTTTCCTGTAGGGCCATCATGCTTGGTATTATGTCATGATTATACCTAAGACTAATATCGATGGAGTTTATCCTACTTGTTGAAGTGAGCAGACTGGATAATGTAAAATATGAAAGTTCTGTGTTTAATATAATGGTAGACCTTCATGATCCATGTTCATTCGCATCAACAAATCCTCCCTCCTTCTACCTTCAGCGAATGATTATCCTCTCTATATCTGCAGAGTTGACTGTACTGGTGGTCTGTAGGAATTAGTGTTTCTAGGTGGATGTTGTGATGCCCCACCACTGGCGCAGTAATCAAGGAGCCTCAGTCCTCACCACTGGCAACAGTATGGGATGTACACACAGGGAGAATGACAAGTACACACACAGTAAAATGCAACTTCCCTTAAGAGCACACAGAGTCAGTCTGGGGCTGGTTTCTCCTTCTTTCTCCAGATCCCCAGTGAGACTTCCCAATGGTACAGCTATAGGGTTGAGATCACAGCTGAGTGGCCAAGCCAAGACCTCCAGCACCCTCTCTGTCCAACCAGTGCTTCATGTCCCTGCCCAAGTAGCTGAAACACACACACTTTGAAGCTTGATTTTCACACACACACACACACACACACACACACACACACACACACACACACACACACACACACACACACACACACACACACCTGGGAAAGGCTGGCCCAGGTTTACTAGCTAGGCCCCTCCTGCCCAGACTATAAGGTAGTTTTCACTGCCACCAGCCACTACTTATCAGCTGCTTTAAGGCCCTTAGCAAAGGGTGTCCATTGTCTACCTTGGAGCTTTTCTCCCCGGGCCTCTGCTGAAAATGGACATGTATCCAGTCGGACAATCCCAGTCAGCAAATGTAAAATAAAATAAATATAAATAAATAACAAATACAAAATACACTGCCTCTCTCAGAGAGTTCTTAAATTAATATTTCAAATATTACTGCTGGGGAAGCTGGCAGTATGACATCACTTATTGTCATGTGACTATCAGTTCCCAGCTAAACCCCCATTGCTAGAAACTACCAGCATTTAGCATCTCCCCATGAAAACACATAAACAGGGGCCCTTCTTAGATCTTTTGGCAAATAGTGGAAGTCGTAAAATAATTTACATTCCTCCAGATGTAAAGACAATACAAAAAAACTTCTAGTTCTAGACATTGTGTCTGTTACTGCACTGAAACTGAGAGATAACATCTTTTGTTTATGGCCCAGCTGTAAAGGAACTTAACCTCAACCATTCTTCTGACGTTTTGCAAGTTAAACTCCTGTGTTTCAGTCACCCCTGTTAAACAGTTACAATAGTCTATAAAAATATCTGTTCAGCACACGTCTGTACAATACGACATACAGTTCTAATACATTTGTAACACAGGAATATGAATCATGTTGATATTCACAAATGACACACAGCCACTTACAAAATTCTAGATAACTGGACTGGCAGTATCTCCTTTTGTTACAGATATGAATACTTTTTTCATCCTTAATGTTTGTAGGGAGTGTGTTAGCAAACTTGACCTAGAGAAGAGAGGGGGGATGTGCATTGTGGGAGAAAGGGGAGGATCTCAATCTTTGGAGGAAGCCTTAATATGCCAGCTTGGTGCCAACTGTGGCAACTATTTATTCTGTTTGGAGTGGATGGATGTGGTCCTGAAGATGTATTGTTATGGTGAGCACATAATATATATTTGTATGCAGATACATTTGCACAGTGTGATGAATGGATGGGCACTGACTACAAAAGTCCAAAATCTGTCTGTCCTGCAAAGAAAGATTGACTTATTTAAGCAACTGTTTATGAATGTGCTTATTTATTACTTTTAGATGACTTATAAAAGAAAGTGTTATAAATATTTTATATTGGATGACAGATAAATGTAATAATTGAAGTAAGAAGACTTTCTGCAGCATTTAGTACCTTCTGAACATAAACACATGACTAACCAGTAATAGTTCATTGGAAGTGTCCTTAACTGAATACAAAGTAGGTTCTAGTCACAATGGTTGTGTCACAGTCAATGTTATGACAAAAACTCAGAAAGGAGCAGTAAATGCCAATAGTGTATTCTTCATTTTTCAGTTATTATTGGCCTTTTATGCATGTATTTAGTAGAACTCTCAGTTGAACATGCTTATATTGTTTCTCTCTTCCTAGCAGCATAGTTTGTCCTTTATGAAAAGTATATTCCTTTGTCTTTCATCTTGCATATGTGTATTTTTATGTTACCCTTTTCTCTTTATTCTCTGCTCATTACCACCTCACCAGTTCTGTTCTTAGGCCATTTATTTAATGCAAGATGGTTTGTTTCAGGTTGCAGATAAATTCTTAGGACAGTAATTGTGATGCTTAGAATAACTGAGTTGTAAGTACACACTTGGGAAAATATATACCAGATCCAAGATTTCTGTGTGTTGGAGTATGCCCCAACTCTGAGGAATACTGAACTCAGTGTTTGTATATATAAGAAGCAGAGGTATGGGGTTGTAGGGGGGTGCAGGGGAGTGAAACCTCACTGCAGAATACTTCAAAGTCATAGCAGTGAGTTTTATTTTAATTTAATGTTGAATTGCAATTCGTGTTTGAACTGTTGGGATTGACAGTATAAGGACTTGCATGTCTGATAGGGAGCATCTAGTTTCTGAAGTTGTGCTTCAGTAACAAACTTGTTGGTCTCGCTTCACCACTAACGTGAATGGATGTCCTGTAGGCTTTCAGCATACTGTGTAATTGCTTTCCCAGAACTCCACTGGACTGAATAATTCTCACCATTTGTTTACAGTTTGCATAAAATGTTCCAGTAGCCCATTGGCTTGGCCCACTGTGGGTCACCTTTTTTTGCTTTTCAATTGCTTTTCAATCACAAAACTCTTTAAATTGATGGCTACTAAATGGTCAACCATTGTCAGTCATCACTGTTTGTGACATTTCAAAAGTAGCCAGATATCTTGTGAAAAGTTGTGATTAGTGAACATAAGGGTATGAAAAGTATAGGTTCTGTCCCTGGAACTGATAGATAGTCATCAATGCTAAGTAATATATACAGTTTCCTATGTACATCAGTTTATTTATTTATGTTTTTTTACTAGAGTAGTATATTGATCCAAACTTACCAGTTTCAAGCATATGCTTAGATAACAGAAATATTTAAAAAAAACAATAATACAAAGCAAAACATGACACAGTGATAACATTTTGAAAACATTGTTTGTGGTTCTCTTGTCCACTTTGGCATTTTTATTTGAAATTATATTTTGCTTTGTGGTGCCTCAACATAGCAAGGAGCCTTTATTTTTTTCAGATTCATTCACAGTCAAATTTTTTTCTTCTCACATTCTTCTGTCAAATTTTTACTCTTATATGCTGTCTCATATTTTTCTATGTTTCTTTTTCTTCTTCTGTGTCAGTAGGCTTTAATTAGAAGTAACATTTGTAACATAACAGATTAGTTTTAATTTCTCTCTAGAACATGAACAATAGTTTCTATTACTCTACCCTTTACACTAGTCTCTTTTTCAAATAAGCGTTAATTTGGAGGTAGCACGCTTTGGAGTTCAGAACTATTTTTGGCTTTCTGCAATACTGGATTGGCCTTAGGTTAATGCATGCATCGTTTGTTTATATTGTCACTGAATGTGTCTGCCACTGCCTTTGCTTCTTCTATTCCTGGACTTTCTTCACTTTTGTGTGCATCTATATTCTGCATACATATGTGCCTTTCTTTGTCTCAGACTTTATTCTGTATATTGGTGTCATTGCTTTGTGTCATATTTGTTATCTGTGTTCTGCTACTCTGTCTTGTTGCTTTTTCCTGTCTCTGAAATCTGCTGTCTCTGTATTTCTGTTCATATCTTACTCTTCAGCTTTTGCAGACTTTATCCAAATTATCATGTTTTATGAATTTTATGCAAACTGTTTCTAAGGCTTAATAAAGACTGGGCTTCAGACAGAATAGCTTCCTTTGGTTTCCAATGGTCCCAAGCTATACCAGCCTCATATTAACACAGTGTAGTCAGCTGCGCTGGCATAGAAGGATAAGACCCTGACTATGACCTAGTAGATCCAAGTGAGACTAGTGACTTGACTGCTTGCTGGAGCTGGCATGGGGGAGAAGAGTGTTGTGGCTTTGCCAGCATACCTCTCCTATTGAGGGAATTTGGAGCCTTGTACTTAGGGCATGTTCTCATGGATGAATCCCTGATGGAGACTGAAATCACATTGGGAGTGCTGGCTTCAAGGGAGGGCAGGATTGTCCTGAGGGATTAAGTTACTCACTGATGTGAGATTCATGCCTTCAGTGAGGCCCATTGCATATGAAATCATGGGGATGGGCAGTGGACTTAAAACAACAACAAAGAAAGCCCCAAAGAGAAACAACCTCTCATGTCTTCCTAAATGTTGCCCCTCACAGTCAACTTTCAACTTAGTGTAAGTGGATTAAAAAGGTTAGTTGACTGAGAGAAGGTCTGATAGTTGGCAGGCTGTGGGTTTTAAAAGTAAAAAAATAAATAAATAAATGACATAGTAAGAGAAGGTTTTTATTTATAAAACATCTTGTTTAAACATGTAAAATATTTTGTAGGTTCATTAATAATCTGTATTTTTGTTGGCCATGGAATAATAGTTGTCTTGAATGTTTTTGTAATTGGTTAAATCACTTCACTGATTTATTTTAATTATAGTTTACAGTAGATAAAGTATAATCCTCCTACATAATAACAAATGATAAAGACCCTAATCCAGTTTGTTTTAAAGCAACGATCAATAGGAAAGACGGGGTGAGAAGTATATATTTAAGTTTCTACCATATGCATCCACCTTATATCAAAAAGAATGTCATAAAAAGGATAGTTGAGCAGAAGTAGCAGATTAATGTAATAATACATTTTACAAGGAGCTTAAAGTTTAGTCAGTAGATTTTTTTTCCTAGAGGTTATCTTTTGAAAGTGTTAGAAAACAAAGGGAAGAAGTTTTGATATTGTGAGATAATACAAACAAGCCCTTAGTTTGCAGTGATGGATCTACTTACTAAAACTTGCATTTGGATAATACAGAGAACAAAAGTTTAGGTATGGTGCTAACCTACAGTCTTGATAGTTCAGTTATTATGGAAATCATTTGCGGCAATTGGAAACTGTCAATGAATAAATAAATAAATAAATAAATATTTATGGGAAATCCCAGTGTTTGTAATGATTTGAGGATGCCTCACTGCTCATCAGCAACAGAAATGATATCCGCAGAAGTATTTTAGACTGTAATAATGACAACCATTCCTTGGCAGCAGAGAGTTAAAAAGGTAAAGTTACCTAAGCTTGTAATTGGAGTAGGCAATATAAATTTATAGCTGAATGTCCTTCTTTTTATTGTTATAATATTAGGAGAAGCTGTGAGGACTCAGGATATTTCATTTCTTCAAAAATGTGGTGCACATTGCAACATGTATAACATATAATGTGTTTTATGTTGGCAATACTTCTAGATTTATGGGCATGTGTGCACTGTTTCAAAGAAAAAAATGCAAACAAAAATGCTGTAGTCAAACATTCCCTGCAAGTGCTACTTTTAAAATGTTTGTTTTCACATTTTAGATACTGTTTGTGATTTCTGGGGTGGGAGATACAGAAAAAATAAATAGATACCGAATAATATAACTAGTTTAAATGACCACGTTAATTTTAAAGCAGTTTTAAAAAAGGTGACCATTGAGCCATAACCACTTGTGTTAGACCAACTGTTTTTTGGGACCATGGTCAGTTATTGTGGTATTGATGACATCAGAATTATAATACATCTGTTTTCTTACTCATGTATTTAATTTGCTATTCAGGCATTTTTGTTAGTCTGAAGAGGCCTCATTATAATTGAGATGAAAGCACTAACTGTAGAATCTTTCATTTTCATGTGGTAAACATCTGTGTCATTATTTAGGAGTTCCAAGATAATTTCAGCTTCTGTGTGAAGGGGATAAAAGAAACATTTTGAATAATTGTTCAATGAGTAATGAGAATTAGGAAAATGCACTGTTTTCTTCATTGCAGCTCATATTTTATCATAACTTTAGCCATTTTTCTTAACAGTCCGCCAAACATACACGCACGCAAACACACTCCCGCATGCGCATGCACACAGACACGCACACACACATGAACAAACAAATCAACAATCTAATGAGGCAAAAATATGGACATTCTGTAAGCATGTGGAAAGTTTAGTGGTATGGTGAGGATGTGTTCTGCCCCCAAAATTGCCATTATTAAAAAACTAAGAATCTGATAAAATTCCAAATGAGGCCATTGGCAAGGAACTAAATGGACAATTACCATCAGTAAACCAATCCACAGACCTGCTTTTTTGTTTTACAAGGCTCTTAACTTGTTAGAGAAATATGCATCCAAAAGGCAAATCAAAGCAATAATTTCAGCTCATTTTTGTTTAGTAAGCCTAAACCAAGACTTTCTGCAAGTAGGCAAATCAAAATATTAAAATAAAGCAAATTAAAAACAAATATAAGAATGTGGGGATTACAGCCGGAAAGTAAAAATACATTGATGTTGTCAAGCATACATAATTGAGGATTTATGAAATAGGTATGTTTTGAGGGATCTGATAGCTAGCCCCAAAGAAATGAATTCCACAGGATCAGAGCTTGAAAGGAGAAAAAACTTTGGTAAGAATGTCCCACTTGAAACCTTGGAATCACTAGCAGACCCCATGCCTGCTTAGTGAAATAGTAAACTGATTGATAGGGAACCAGAAACTCCTTTAAATAGAAGGGACCCAAACCATGAAGTGTTTAGTATGTTAACATGCAGCCTGCACAGCACACATCTGATGTTCATGGTGATTTGTGCCAACCAATAGAAAAAGAGCATTCTCCACCACCTGTAAGTGACCAATGTCTTAATTCACACCTGACATAAAGAACATTTCAGTAGTCTGACCATAATAGGAGTGGGAGGCTGCACCCCTTCACACCCCCTAACTAAATATACCAACTCCGAGATCGCACTATAGTGAGGAAAAGGGCAAAGTTCAACATGGTGGTCAAGTGGTTAGCTTCCTGGAGTAAAAGTCCTGTAATCCAGGTTTTCGTTAAAATAAAGTTTTCAACTAAGTCATCTCATGGATGTGACTTTTGGGCTAGTGAAATTTCAGTAATAACAGGTAGATCCTGAAGTAGCCAGATCTTCTTCAGTTGCATCATGCAAATTCTGATGCAAGACCAATTCAGGATCAGATGATCTCATGGGGGAGAGCTCCTTGAGCAAGTGAACTAAGAGACCAGTTTTACCACCAATTCTCTGGTCATTTTATCCAGATGAAGTATGAAGACTAATGAATGTCGTTTATTAGGGGTAGCAGTGGTAGTAACTAGAACAAATTATACACCCATCATAATCAACTGGTAATACTTTCTAAGAACCATTGACCAAGATGTTGAAATCAATTACTGTTAACTTGTTTGGATATTATGACACTGAGTCAACATGGAATTCAGTGGATTATAGTGATATATATATATGTGTGTGTGTGTGTGTCCACTTTATAATTTCGAAATACTGAAATCCCGAATTTCAGTATTTTGAAATTATATACCCGAATCACAAAATCACAAAACCCCAGAAGCATGAAATTCAAAATCCTGAAGCTCGGAGATGTTAAATTAGTGCTTCTGGTGGTGCGGTGTGTGAATGGATGGGTGGAAGTTTAGGTAAGTATGTATGTGTAAGTGTTGTTGGTTAGGGGCTTTAGTGTGTGTCAGTGTGTGTTGTGACTGTGATGTGTATGTGTGAGGGACTGTAAAATGTGTGGGTGTGAGTTTCCTTTGTGTGTCTGTGCAATCTCTGAGTTAGTATATTTAAGTGGGGTGTGTGTGTGGGGGCACAGCCCCCCACATGGGGGGTGCAGGGGGCTTATCTGTGGTGTAGCATTATATGTTTGATTGTGGGGGGGAAGTTGTGTGTATGTGTATGTGTGTGCTGTATGTGTATTATACGTTCAGGATTTTAAATTTCGCAGTTATGGGGTTTTGGGATTTAGTATTTTCGGCTATATAATTTCGAAATACTGAAATTCAAACAATGAGTGAGAAGGTCACTAAAAAAACAATCAGTAAAAATAAAATGAAAACTCCAGAAAAGCTAGAACTTCCAACACCTGATGTTCATAAGGATCATTTGCATATATCCCATGTGCCTCTGATACAAGAGGTTTGGGAGGTCACTCAGTGGAAGTTCTAGCTTTGCTGGAGTTTTCATTTTGTTTTTACTGATTGAAATACTAAAATTCGGGATTTCAGTATTTCAGGATTACATAGTGAACCCATATATATATATACACATACACATGGTGCAGAAGGTTAAAGCCTGGATTGTGACCCAGGTGGCCTGGCATTGATTAGTGACTCTGACACTTAAGGAGGTGATTACAGTGGGTGTGAGTGACTGGTTGATGTCAGCTCACCCACTCGCTGTAACACTGGCACCTGCCAATGTGAGAGGTACACTGCATGCAGTGTATTAGCCAGGGACATGCTCAACTGCATCCATGATGTAGGGTTCATTGAGCACGTCTGGGTAAGTGCATAATCTCAGCGGGAGGCAAACCGGACAAGAAAAAGTAAACAGCAAATATTTCATTACCTTTATTTTGCAAACAATATTTTCCAAATGTAAGAACTTTTATTACCTTTGATGCAGATTCAGTTTTGTCATCACTTTTTAAAATTGTTCTTTTTCTTGAAAACTGTTTTACTATACACACACACACACACACACACACACACACACACACACACACACACACACACACACACACACACACACACATATATTATATATAATTATTTTAGATCATGTTAGCATGGGTGTCTTTTATTAGCTGTACAAACCTTCATATTCTGCTTTTTATTTATCATGTTTTCTAACCATATGAATTTATTATTCATGCCTTGTAGGAAAAATGTTCTACTATTAAGAATTCACTAAGCTTCTTTTTGCTGCAACAAGTTCTTAAATTGTAAAGTGGAAATATCATTTGAGGTTTTTAATAGCATCCTAAATGCAGTTTTTGCTCTTTTTCATATTTTTTAATTCTCAAAATGTTTAAGGTTTCTAATACCATGACAGGAATGGACTCCATTATTAAGCATAGTTCAGTTAAAGTTTATGAAAGGTGTAGTGCCTCAGTCTTTGATGTTTGTCAAAAGTGCTCTTCTCAGCACTCACAATGTACCCCAAATTATCTCCTGTAGCTCATACAGAGTTACCTGTATTGGTAGCATATTTATGTATGCTTAAAAGATTATTTTTATTAGCCTATTTGCTTTTTCTATTTTCCCCTACCTTATCTACCATTTAAACTTATTATTCATGTGTAATTCCCAAGTCTAAAATGTCCTCCTTCTCATAACTAACTCTCTACCAACCAGATTTCTTCCTTCCACACTATTAAACATTTACTGCTCATATATATTCCTGGAACCTCTAAAATATTGCAAAATCACTGTAAATAGATGTGTGTAATTACTATTATTGCAGTATAATCTTCATTTATTATTAATGTCTTCTACTTTTTCCTTCTCTATAGTCATTTTTGTTCTGTGAAAATTTTGTGATTATTTCTGCTTTCGAGTAAGTATTTCATATATCGTTACTATTGTTCTTACTAGCTTGACAGTCTGTTCTAGGATAACATTTTAATGGTTTATTCTCTGCTTAGAGTATTCATGTATGCTACTATTATTCTCTGCTACTTGTGTAACTGAAATAACTTGTTGTATTGTGAAGCTCTTCTCCCTGGGCCCCCACTGAAAAAGGGCTTTTGTTTAGTTGGACTATCCCGGTTAACAAATGTCAAATAAATAAATAAATAATAAAATAAATGTCCTGGTATTTTACATGTTATGTCTCTTAGTATGGAAGATGCTAAAGTTGCTAGAAATAGGTGTTTCCACAATTAATGCCACTTAATGTGCATGTTTTCTTGCTTAAGCTTTCTTGACTGTTAGTATTGGGTGATCCCGTATGATCAGTGCTTCTTCATTTGTATTAATTCTTTTTGGTTCAGGGTTACAGTGCTTAGCTAGTTACTTGTTATGGTGCGATGTTTTCTTAATTCCCAATGTAAAATTGTGACAGAGTGCCTTGCAGTATAAAGTCCCTCAGCAGTAAGTGTGTTGCAGCCAACAACAAGATGTGCAAATGCTTTTTTTAACTCTGTGTTATAGAACTTAATCGGTTTATATCTCCTACTCATTCTCCAGATTTTATAAACAAGCATATGTTTTGTCCTTTGTCTTGAGCTGCAATTACTAACCTTTCCTCTTCTAGTTTGAATTCACTTCTCCTTAACCATTTGTATGTCAAATTTGCAATTATCTATATTTGGCACTATAATTGTGGCTGTTCCAGTTTTCTTTACTTTTTCTTCTGGTCATGTTCTTCATATTCTCTATTTTGTATTTTGTCAGTTTCTGATGCTGCCTGTTTTTCTGTCCACTTCTGTATCGGTTTCCATACCTTCTCCTTTTCAAAATGCTTCTGATTAGGGCCACCCTTAGCTGAAGTGATGCTCTATATGTAGAGCTTTCTGGTGCCCCCATGTGCCCACTGCTACTGTTATGCACATCCCTGATGACCCCTTCTACCCTCCTGCCTACTGCTTCCCCTTATGCACAACCCCTAATGACCCTGCCTGTACCCCACCATCCTAGTCTTCCCTGTCACATCCATGATACCACTTTCTTCTTCCTTTTCTCACATTTTGCCTTATTCTTCCTGTTTTTCATACAACTTATCAACACAGCCTAACTGGCCAAGACTGCACTCTAACTGTGGAAAAAATAATTGAATTAAGTTAGGGGCCATGGACCATTAGGCCCTAGAAGCCATTGAGTTTTAGATTATCTCAGGTATGTTTTACAGTGTTTTAACAACCTTTTTGGTCAATGATGAATCATATGATCATAGGAGATATAAATCAAATGAGCCAAGTGGCCAGTCCTGCTTTGCCGGTACCTACCCCTGGGCCTTACCTCCCTTTGTAAGGAGGGACAGGATAGTTATACCAGGGTTGAATTTATGAATAGCCATCCAGGTGTCCAGCTGCTTTTTAAAGGCAGATAGTGTGTCACACTACTTAACTTGGAGATAGTTTATTCCAGGGAAGGGTTGGATGCCTCATGACAAATCCCTCCCTTCTGTATATTCCTCTGGAGTTAGACTGGGATGAAAGTGAAGGCATAGATGGCCAATGTCATATATTCCTGGTGGCTTCTGTCATGTATATGCCTCCTCATCCCTTCCCCCAAAAGACAGCAACTTTCAGTGTACCCCTCTGTTGTCAGACTGAGATGGAAATGAAAAAAAATAGAATATAGTAGCATATTTCAACCTGTTGTTGACTATATCAACAGCATGCTTAGCAACCATCACACTTAAATGATACCCACCTGTGTACATGTCTGATATTTGAATGTGATCCTAGAAAGTCCACTGCCCCTAGACAAGCTATGTGGGCCTTCTATGCAAACCTTTGAGGTTTGCGAGGAAAGATAAAGAGATAATGACCACACTGTCCCTTACCCCACACAAGCTTTAGTGACCTTCTGTGCAAACCTCTGATGTTTGTGAAGAAAATTAAAGAAATAATACCAAATTGTCCTCAACAATCCTCACAAGCTATAACAATTTTCTATTAACTCCTGTAAGGTTTGATTGTAAGGAAAATTAAAATAAATATTGGCCATATCTTTCCTAGCACCCCAATCATGCATGCACCTACCTGCATGTCTTTTAAACGTCACTCGACTGTGGGGAGGACATGCAGACTCCACACAGAAGGTGCCCCAGCCAAGAATCGAATGGGAGAACCTCTTGCTGTGAGGTGACGAAATCCACCCGGGTTGTAGGGAGGCCACCATGACTTCAGGAGCTTTGAGGGTGTGGATGTTACAACCACTCATAGCTCAAAGCAGATTCAAAGTCTGTGCCTGTATAAAACCAACAAAAAAATCCAACAGATGGCCTCCATCCTCATTAAGTGCAGCAACTTTACTGACTGTGTACAACTCAGATGTCTGACTGTAGCAAAATAACAGTAATAACAGTGACAATAACATAATTCAAGATTTGTTCACCAAAATGCACAGTAATTACAGTGAAGTACTCATCTTACTTGAAATGCACACTAGTTCTGAAAAGCCAGATTGGTGGTTGTCTAAACTAAAATGAATAACTGGACTAATGATGGAAATGAAAATAAATACCTAAGGATGTCAGAGGGGTCCCTGGGAAACTAGACTAGAATACTGGGAAAACTTTTAGCAAGTAGTTCTTGAGGCTAACAAACCTCCTGGACTAAGTGACACTGTCTCCTTGTTGCCTCTTCTGAAGCATAGATCTGCTAAGCTGTAATACATTTTATAAAAAATAAAAAAAAATGTATTTTATAAGTGAGGTATACATATATATTTATATTATTTTTCAGAGAAAAACAAACATATGTTTTTATTTATTTGTTTAATGTTTGTGAGTTTTCACTAGCCATGCTTGTTTTTATGTCAAAGATTAATTTTATGAAGTATGTCACTTTAAAAACATTAACTATTTTAATTAATTTTAATTAAGTTCAATTAACTTAGAATGTATAAAAAGTGTGTTTTTGATCTAAGCCTTTATCTGATGAAGTCACAGGTATCTCTGGATGAAAATGCTTTTTTTATTTGATTGTGTGGCATTAATATTACTTCTTCCTGGCTTTTCTTTGTGATAAAACAAAGGTGTCAATCCCTAGCGTGGTGCCCTTCATTAGTCCGATTATTCATTTTGGTTATTGGCATTTTTACTGGACTACTCATTTTTTGGTTTACTGGTTGTCTAAACTAAACAAATGTCAAGAAGGTCAGATATATTTATTCACAGACAGCTCCCACCCCACGGTCTCCTAGCAGTTATAACCACTTCTGTGTACACTTCAGATGTCTAATTGTGATAAAATGATAGCCATGCAATGTACATCACCTTTGTTCTAGCCAAAATTTAGCCACACATTAAAGTATTTGAAGCCGTGCCATGTAAGTCACAGTAGTCCTCTAAAGCCAGAATAATGAGCAAATAGCTGTTAGTCATTTTTTTTTTTTTTTAAAACAAATTTATTGTTTTAACATATAAGAGAAATATCATAACAATTTTATACAAAATAATTAAAAATAGGTATTATTATAATATTCAACAAAACAACTAAAGTATTTACAAAGAGCTGTTAGTCATTTTGACCTCATACACAACCCTAGCAAGTTACAGCTACTTTGCCTCTGCATAACTCTCATAAAATAAATAAATGTATTAAGCATAAATCTCATAAAATAATAAAATAATAAAATAAATAAATTAAGGGACACAGTGATATGTTCAAGTAGCTGTCAATCTCTTAAAGCAATAATAAGGGAGAAACAGCCAAAATCAGGGTCAGGTTTTAAATATTGCTCTTATATACTTAGAATGCTGCTAAAATAACAGATTATGTGTTTTCTGAAGGAAATGAAGTCTGAAAGTCAAAGGACTTTCATTATTTAGTGACTGTAATCCTTGATGATTTGTCACAAAACCACATTTTATAAGAAACATTCCAAAAGTAATACAAAATTAGGGACATTCTGAGAAGTCAGGAATTGTTTTCAAATTACTTCACATAAATATAAATTAGTTTTAGCTGCTGTAGCACACAGCAGTCAAGTTCTTTACTCCAGAAATCAGGACAAAATTAAAAAAATGGCAGATAAGGGCCACAAATCAGAGACAATTTTTAAATACTTCCCTAATTCATTTAGAAGCTTAATAGAAACATGTATTTTTAATCAAAATACATTTTCTGAAGAATAAGAAGTGTGAAATGCTAATGTCTGACTGTAATCGTCAGTGGTTTACCAGAGCATCAAACAATTAATGAGGGCAGGGCAAAACAAAATGAGGCAAAATTAAATTAGAAACAGTTAAGAGATATATACCAAGCTATCTATTGCCTGCAACATCTGGCTGTCAGACAAGAAAAAAAGAAGCTTACCTGCTACTGTACAGATCATCTTTTCCATCTTTCTTTAGTTTTCAGCCCTGCCATACTTGTTAGTTCAACACTGAAAACATCCAGGTGTTTGGCTTGCTTCCAAGATCCACACAATAAATCATGATTTGTAGTGTAGATCATGGATGGGACCAAACTAAATGATCTGAAATGATGGCATCTTGAAAATGGGCACTGGGGTAGCAGTATCTTTTCTCCTCTGTAGGGAAATAAATAAATAAACCTTGATATATGAGAGATGTGCACCAGGCCAATTATGCCATAGGAGGCTGCCTAGTTTGCCTATGCACAAGGCTGGTTATGCTAGCACTAATCTGAGAAAAGGTGTTATTCTTGACTTGTTTTCTTCAAGGTTGAGCCCTTTCATAATTTTTGCACTAATAATGTAAGAAAATGTGCATGCAGTACCAATAATTGCAGTCCAATAAATGTAGCATGAAGTAGCTTGTTTTCCTGTTCAGCTTACCCATCTCTATTTTGGGTGTCAGTCAATCAATGCTGTATATTAAAACTGGAAAACCAAGTTAATTTATAGCACGTGCTTCATTTCTGTATGTCAAGGCAGTTTTTAATATTAGTTTTAGCCTTCTGAAATTAGGTTTGTCATCATTTTCTCATGCTGTATTGCTGACCCTTCATTTGTTGTCAAACATTTTATACACTCCTACTTTTTAAAACATCTTTATTAAATTATCAGTTAAGACATAGGCACACATACTGCAAGAGAAAATAAAACAAAACATATTAACGTTTTTTCATTTATAATATTATACAGTACATATATTTTTTTTTCTCTTTAACAATTGCCTTTCACTACAACATGACATAAATTACTCACTTCCTGCCTTCCCTTAATGCCACTCCTTCTCCTGAATATTATTTTGTGTGTATTGTTCTCACAAATTCCATTTATTTCTACACAAATTGCTTCTTCTCTTTTCTAACAATTCTACCTCCAGTTCCTTTATCTCTTTCAATATTCAGTATGTCAATTACAATTGGTTTAGATTTTGATTTCCATTTTCTAGTAATTGCTTTTTTGGCAGCCAATAGCATTAGACTTTCTTATAACTAAGCATTTCAAGTCATGTGTCACAGCTCAAAGGAATCCTTTTCTTAGTTATAATAATTTGCTCCCCCAACATTTCTAACAGAGCATTCCACAGAATTTTTTTTAAATCTGCCATGTCACACTTCCACTCAGCATGCTCCCAGCAATATACTCTTTCTGGATCAACAGATTCCTCTCCCAGGCTGACATTTTCTTGATGGTTCAGTTTTCCTGCAATAAATATTACTTTCAGACATTTTTAATACCAGCTGTCATACTTCTATCATCTGAAAAAAGTTTTAACCAGACATGTTTGCACTTTCAGTTACTTGTTTGAGCTATACAGTTTTAAATCATTCACAAAAAGAGGGTGAGATATCATTTGTCAGGGTTCTTTTCTAGAGGTCAGGCTGTAGCCATGACATATTTTGTTAAGTAAACAGCTTAATGATTTAGTTTGTTAAGCAAACAGCTTAATTGGTTAAGGCAAAGCAAAATATTAGTACTGACATAGAATCACAGTGGAATATCTATCATTGGATTTTCATTCCTGTAATAGTAATTTGCCCTCTACCGTAACTCACTTTTAATGTAGTTTTCCACTGTTTCATAGTGACATCTATGTAATTTATCACATATGGTATGCTTTATACATCTGTAGGCAATCTATAATTCACAAATGCATAATACTGTTGATTGTGTTTTTGCAATCTAGTTATACCATACTTAGGTTCTACCCCTTTTTACAATTGTGTGCGCTGACTTTCTTTAGTAATAGACAATCCTTTGCTCCATACTATCTGTTTTATTACCTTTCTGTTCATTTGTTCTGTTGGTTTCATACAACTAATTAATAGCTGCATACATTATATCATCAAATTCCCTATTAGACTTAATCCTGATGTCGGACCCTATCAAATGCACTACCTTAGGTACAATGTTTGACTGTCTCTGTGATCGTCTCTCAGTCTCTGCAACCAAACATCTCACACATTCACTTAAGCAGCATGTTTATAAGACAACATGCAACCTTACCACACTTAGCTCAGAAATGTTCATTGCTAGCATATCATCTATTAACTGGAACTTCCTAAAAATCCTCTCTTTAGATGATGCTGCAAATAAATTCAATACAACTTTCCTGAATATCCTAAATAGCCTTGCACCTCCTAGAAGGAAGAGACTAAAAACAATTTAGCTATTCAAAAAATAGAATGCTACTGTAGGATAGAGAAAAAGCATGGAAAGAATGGCAAAAACCTAAAATACCATAATATCTTGAAAACTTCAGAATGCTCACAATCACACTAAAAATCAAATTAATGAATACAAAAAAAAAAATACTGTAACAACTTCAGAATAATACTAAATACAACCCTAAAAAATTTTAGACAGCTATTAAAGAAAGCTTGCATCCCAGCCATATATGTAACTCTAGCTCCTCTCCCAATAATTAATCACACGAAACCGCAGCACATTTCAACTCTTATTTCATAGATAGTACAGCATCTGTAAGTAAGGATTCCACACCATCTAATCCTAACCCTGCCCAGCAGCCACGTTTCACCACATCCACTTTCACCTTTAAACCTGTGCCCACATCCTATATAAAACTACTCTTAAACTCAAGCCATGATGTACTTCATCTAATGACCTCAAAGTGAATGCCTTAAAATAGCAGCCGATAGCATTCCCACCTTGTCTCAATCCTTATAAATAGGTCAGCCCAGGAATCCTACATTCCCTCTTTTTTGAAAAAGTCACACATTATCCCATTGCACAAATGAGGAAATTCAAAAGACATTACTAACTTAACACCTATAGCAATCTTATACCCCTCTCCAAAAGACTTGAAAAATGTATTCCAAAACAATTGCTAAACTATCCCTCCCAAGAAGAACTCCTGTCTTCTCCACAACATGGCTTCCGTCCTTCTGATAGTATTAACACTACACTTCTAACATTTATATATACTCTCATTAAAGCTAGAGATAATGGCAAACTAGTCTCCTCCTTATTTCTAGACTTGTCTAAAGCCTTTGACACAGTTTGTCACAGCAAACCTCTTCTTCAAAAGTCCTCAGTAAGTCTCTTTCAGCCTACCCTTCTATGGCTCAAAAGCTACCTATCCAATAGGTGTCAGTCAGTAAAATGGCACTACACCCTCTCCCCATACCTCTCAGTCACCACCGGTGTACCACAAAGTTCTATTCTTGGTCCACTTCTCTTTAACAGTCTCACTAACACCCTCCACATTTTCACACAACAGGCCTCCCTAATACAGTACGTAGATGACTCCACACTCATTTGCACATCTGACAATATGGCACACCTCCAAAAAATTACTTGGGAAGCTTAAACAACAACTGAAGCATGGCTTTGTAACTCACAGCTCATGCTCCACCCTAAAAAAATATACTACTACTTTTTTCCCCAAATCCTTCTCACATGAAAAAACAACATTTAAAGTCCTCTTTCTTGATAATATAACCATTAAAGTCACTTTTCATAGTAAATTATTAGGAGTGATAGTAGATGATCATGTTAAATTCAACCTGTATATACAAAATTGCATCAGAAAAATTCATCAAAAATTAGGGGTGCTTTATAGAACCAAAAACGTTCTCACTGACACACTTGCCACTACTTATCTCCTCCCCACACGTCTTTATGGTACTTCCATCCTTACTAACCTTCAGACATCACAAAAATCAAAACTTGACCAATGTTATAACAAAGTTGCTAAATTTGCAGCAAATACCCCTTTCAGAACCCACCACTGTATAGTACTGAAAAGCCTAAATTGGTTAGAACTACCCTGTCAGCTAACATATGCACATCTTCTTGCTGTCTGCTTGTCCAGTACTAAATAACATTCTAGACAACTATGTTCCTAGTCGGTCATTATGATCCAATGACAAAAAACTCCTGTCTGTTCACAAACATATCAAGTCTGCTAAGCATTGTCTCTACACGTACCATATTGCTAAGGCCTGGAACTACGTTTCTGTATCCATCAGGTCAATACCCTCCCTCCCATCCTTAAAAACCATTCTGAAAGATGTCCTAGCCAAAATCTGGTTCTGTTCTTGTGCAATACCAGAAAAAACTATATCCCTAAATGTGGACAAATATCTGTTCTTACCTTACATCTCCTTATTCTCCCTTCTTTGTCCACTTCTTGACTCCCTTCCATTTCTCGCCCCTGGCTTTCTCTTTCTAAATATACCATAAGCCTGCTTTTCTATCACTTCGTATTGCAATTCCTGTTTGTATTAATCTAACTTACCTTTAATTTCTCTATAAATGGACTAAAATTTATCTAACTTTTAAATCATTGTTATACAACTTGTACCTGTTCTTAACCAATGTTTTCATATTATGTCTAATTTGGTATAGTTATTTAAACTGTATTTGTTATTTGTATTATTTTTAATGCCTGTATAATTATTATTCTTAGAATGTTTTGTAATACTTTGGAGCTTTTCTCTCTGGGTGTGTGCTAAAAATAGGCTCCTACCCAGTCAGACTTTCCCAGTAAGCCAATGTCAATAAATAAATAAATAATACATATTTTACCTCTCCTATTAATTTAGCATCTTTAGTATGTTTAACAGTATTTTCACAGATACTTCATGTCTTCTTTCTTGGACGGTGTTACTACTGTTGTTATTTTCTTTCCCATTTCCCTATAATACTTTTTGGCTCATCAGTGAATTGCTTGTTTTGTACTTTATATTTTTCTGTATACATTCTGAGTTTTTCTGTTTGTCTTGATGTTTTTAGTTTATTGTTAGAGATGATGTAAGATGAATCTAGATCTGCTTTGATGTTATATGTTGATTTTCTTCATGTGTATCATCCTAATAGTTTTTAATTATCCAGTCATTTTTCTGTATTCTTCTAATAAAGATATTTCTTGCCTTTTGACCAAGAAGATACTTTGCTACTGCACTTCAACTAGTATTATTTTTGATGCCTGTAATATGTTCTAGTATTCTAAGATGAATTTCTATGCCTGTTTGTCTAATGTAAAATCTTGATGAAACACATTTTCTACAAAGGAAATTTACTCCTCCATTGTGTTATTGCAATTAAAGCCACTACCTGCAAAGCACTTTGTTCCATTTGTATGCCATATACAATTAGAAGAAATGTACTGTCTACTAGAACAACCAGTACACTGATGAGCACTTTAATTATTGTCCACCATCTGTCTTTTTAAGTTAAATAAATTTCAATAACTAGACAGATTATTAAAAGCAACAAAGTTTCAGAATGCTTCTTCACAGTGGTAAATTGAAGGTGTCATGGACCCTGGGTCATTTTCATATCATGCCACCCATATACTTTTTTTGGACCACACATAAATGTCTATGTTCATTTGGATTCACCATTCTGATTTAAGACCATTCAAACTCCTGTCATTATACTCCACTAATGTCCATACATATCAACTACAGCCATGTGATCTATCACAACTCAAATGTCTAAATGTGACAAAAATGTCCACAATAAAGTATTCCAACTTGCTTTATATAAATGCACAGCAGTCCTGCAAAGCCAGACTAAAAACTATTTAACCTGCTCATGATATACACAGTCAGCCATTCTCTTCAACAGACAAACCCTATGCTCAGCAATTATAGCCCGTTTGTTGACTGTATAGACCTAAGATGTCTGCCAGTGGTAAAAATAAAATTTATTTCCCACAACTGCACATGAGTCCTGCAGATTCAGACTGTTTAAACTGATCATACAACAGGGAAAGTTACTTTCATCCACAGATAGATCCCACCTCCATTAATCAGTTATAGTCACTTAGTTGTATACACTTCACCTGATTGTAATAAAAGATAGCAAACAGCCAGAAGGTAAGTTACTGTCATTCCCAGACAGCCCCTCCCAGCACAGTTATAGCCACTTTCCCATGTAGAAATATAACTGCCAAGCAATACATTTATATTCTTGTTGTTTTTAGACATAGGCCAACTAGGCAAATGCCTAGGGTGCCACTCTAGCAGGAGCGCTTTTCCAGTATTAATTTGGTGTAGGTAGACCAGGATGGGGGCAACAGGTGGTGTGGTGGGGGGCACCATGGAGCCCTTTTGCCTAGGGCACCAGTTGACCTAAGGCCGCTCCTGAAATGTACATCTCTTTTCTTTTACCCTGAGACTGAAATTGGTCATTTTTGATCAGTGCTTTGCCAGGGTTAACAATTTTTAAAATAAAACAAAATAATAAAATAAAATCAAAACCTTGCCTGCATGTGGAAAAAACATCTCTCAACTCCTTAGTTCAAAAAATATGGACAAATGCATTAAATAATGAGTGAGAAAACCTCCAAATCAGTGACATACTTTAATATTGCTCTTATATACTTAGAAAGTTGTTAGAAATATAGTTTTTCCATTTTCACACATTTTCTGAAGGATATAAAATCTGAAAAGTTGAATGTCTAACATCATTTAGTGACTGTAATCCTCAGTGAATTGCCAGGAAAAAAGATAGACATTCTGTGAAATTAGGGACAGTTTTAGCTTTGCTTCACAGAAAAGACTTGCTAGACAATAAATATTTCAGAGTATTTCATACAAATGCACACTAGTCATATAAAGGCAAGACTTTAAAATGAACAAACAAAGGAGGGTAATTTGTTTTCATTCACAGCCAGGTCTCCATTTAGTGACTGTAATTCTCCATGGTTTTGACTTAAAACAACATATCTTATGAGGCACACCAAAAATATAAAGCAAAGTCAGAGAAAGTCTAATAAAATCAGGAACAGTTTAAATTTTGCTTTACGCAGTCATCAGATAATAAATATTCCAATCCATGTTGTACAAATGCATACTAGTCCTGTGAAGCCAGATGTTAAAGTGATCAGAGCACAAGAGGGTTACTGGCTTCTATCCATAGCCAGACCCCCCCCCCCCGCTTCATTTAGTGGCTACAGTCCTCAATCCTCAAAGATTTGCCAGTAAACCAAAACCTTTATGAGGCACAGACCATAACATGAAGCAAAGCCAGGGGCAAAATCAGGAGGAATTTCAAATTTGCTTTGTACCTCAACAGTAGCCAGAAAGCAAAGCCACCTCTTAAACTAAAAAATGACAAGCTGCTTTCATTCCCAGCTAGCTTGCAGTCTCCTTAGACTGCACTTATCAATGCTATATCTGCTTTCCTTGCCACACATTACAGTGACTCTCTATAACAGGCTTCAATTCTTCACTATGCTAGTTAAAGTTCCGGGGCTATCTGCTAGCTTTCCAATGAATCATGAGAGAACAGCAAGAAGAAAGCTGAGGTGCTGTCAGAGGATCTCCATGCACCATTTATTTATTTTGAAGTGAAGAAACATGTTTACTTTCAAAATAACGAAAGAAAGAAAATAAAAAAGTGTTACTGGCACATTGCAGTATTTATCATTTAATGTTATTTTTAACTTTAATGATACTGACTGTTAGGTTCAAGAGATTAGTTAGCTAAAGCAAGTTAGCAGTGCTCAACATTAGAAAACTTTTTTTACAAATAGATTATTCAGTTGGCTGGCCATAAGACCCCTAGACCAGTGGGCCCTGGGTAGCAACTTCAATTGCTTATTGTAATCCACCACTACTTCTTTAAGTCTAGATACTTGCATTAACACAGGATCAAAGGTAAGAACTCCTTACTATTTCTGTGAAATTTTCACAATGCTTTCATGAAAAGGCACATGTTGTATAATAAAATATTTGTCATTTTTTTAGTTTGGGCCTAAAGAGGGACTAGCATAGTCATAAAACTGTATACCAGCCCTATATTATCTGTATGTCATACTCTGAGTCTCTTTCATATATGCATCTTCCAATCATTTAATACCACAGCCTGTACTTAGAAGTCTGTAAAAATGAGAGGCAGCCTAAAAATGTGTGTGGAATGTGCAAATGTTTCACCTCAGAGGCTCTATGTAAGACAGAAAGCTTCTTAAAAGAAGGAAGTGGCACTAGATACCTATAAAAATCATACCTCTCAACTGTCCAGATTTTTCTATTCCTCATAAAATTAGTGTTTTTCTCCCAAATCACTGTGGACTGAAGTCACTAAATAATAACATACATTTGTTTCAGACTTCATACCCTTCAGAAAAAATGCATGCTAACACAAACCCTGTATTCTAGCACTGTTCTTAGTTTATAAGAGCAATAGTTAAAATATGTCCCTACTTTTGGGTACTTGTCCCCCCATTATTTTAGGCTTTGTCCAGATTTATTGCACTAAGAGGTTGCTGTTGTGTAATACCTATGAACTGTGGAACAAATATTATTAGACGTCACAAGCAATTCAAAATTTAAAGACTATATTCTGGTATCTTTCACATTTGTCATGGATGGAAAGGCACTTGAATATTCTGCACAAACTTGCCATACTGACTTTCTGTACCCTGACAAAAAAAATGATATAATATTAATAATACAGAGCATTATTTCTGAAAAAATCTACTTGCACTTGCACAATTTCTGTTTTCAGGGCTTAAATAACTGCAATGACAGACTTCCATGTAGCAGTTATTTTTTGTTGCAATGTCCATCATGCATAACCGAATGAAGGGCTGACACTGAGGATGTGATTTCAAGCCCCAAATGGTATTTGATTTTTTTCAAGTTAAAAAAAAATTGTAGTAGAAGAGGCAAAACGTATTCATACACATTGGACAAAAGGAAAGACTATGAAAAGATGCTACAGGAACTGGAACTCTTTTTGTGTTAGAGCAGAACTAATGGGCAGACATGATACTGATGCAAAAGAAAGTGTCAGAGAGAGAGAAAGAGACAAATGGACCCTCATGAAAATGAAAAAACAAGGAAGGAGGAGACACAGACAGCAGATTATAGTGACTGTGTATTCTCTGGATCCTTGAAAGTACTTATTCACAGAAAAGGTTGTAGACCCAATGCACTACTGGAAAGATGGTGAAGAAGGAATCCACACAGTCATTCAAGAGGGCATGGGACAGATAGAGAACTGATGAAGGAGAAGAAGGGGATGGAAGGAAGGTAGAAGGTAAAATACAATTAAAGGCCAGAACAAATAGGCATTCCACCCATTCCAGTTGGTCCTAATAACTCCTCTGCCTCACCCAATAGTCTATTTGCTTTTGTGAGATGACCATTCATTTCCTGGTCTAGACAACAGCTGTATGGCCAATTCATTTTAGACCAGTGTCAAGAGACTCATTGACCCAGTCTTTCCTCTAAAGCAAAGACCAGGTAGAAGGGAGCAGACCAGACCACAAAGCAAGTGGCCATCTACCCAGGCCTGACTTCTCCCACTGTGGTTGGTAGGTATATATATTGCCGTAGCTTACTGGACAACCTTGCGTGAAGCTCAGTGGCCTTCCTCTTGGTGTGATATCAGTGTATGTCCTATAGTTGCATTCCTATATTGCCTTAGCCCTCTGGCTGAGGTCAGTGGTGTGGTGGACACACTCCCTTCCTAGCCTAGGATAGGCAAGTCTGTGTTGACTACTCAATCCTATCCTCTCACCCTGACCCTTCAAATGAAATGAACCACTAATCAATTTCAGACCATCTGGGTTGTATTCAGGACTATATCCCTCTGTCCCACAGGGCCACCAGTTGCAGACTAAGTAGGCTTATCACCTTCTTTTTCCTACAAAAAACATTTAATTTATTGTACTGTAATAGTTCTACTTAAAAGGGTCCTGGATGTTCATTGTGCTTCACTGTTGCAGTCATTACAATTAGGTTATCCTGCTGGCATGCTACCCGCAGTCGCCTGAGTTCCAAAGTCTAGGTCCGGCGTCGGTTGCTGTCACCTCCTCCCTGATGTCAGTGTGCCAGGGGTATACAAGATGCAGCCGATGCCATTTTCTTCAGTCTTTCTTGCTGCGCAGTGCCCGAAGCAAAAGCAGTTCGCAAGTGCCGGTCGGCCAACTCCTGAGATTTCAAATTCGAATTTCAGATCCGAAGTCTTCATTAAAGCTAAGTAACCCATTGGGGAAACTTTTTTCTTGCTCCAGACCGATGTCAGAAAAAGTTAATAATTGTATTTCTTGTGGGAAGCAAATACCTCATAAGGATTTTCATTCTTACTGTATTCCTTGCCTAGGCCCTGACCACGACGTTGCTAGTTGTCAGTTTTGTGCTAGATTTAACCAACGCACTATTAAGCGTTGGTACGTTTTTGCATTTCATTACTTTGGCAGAAGATTCAATTATATAATGCCGTCAGAACAGCTGACTACCGGAGTTTATAAAAAGTGCAAAGAAAAAGAAAAGGACAGGCATCCGAGGTCCAAAACCGACGACGAGGCTTCCACTAGGCCTATCGCCGGTTCGCCTGTTCTCAGTGAGGCGCTTTCGCAGCCCCTGACGCCCGCTACCTCAGAGCCACAGGCCGCTTCCGACTCCCACTTGGAGCTGACTAGGCCGCGGGAAATGCAAGGTATTGGACACTTGGAAACTATTCCCTCAGATGGGTCTGGAGCCACTGAGCAGGCATCGGCTTCTGAGGGTGTTTTCAGGCCTTCGCTTATACTACTCAGCAACAGCTCCTCGTGGTCCTGCAGAGTGGTGCTAGCAGCAGAGAATCGAAAAAAGCGACTACTTTCAAGATATAAGTATATTTTTGCTGTTTCTACCTGTGCAACCTTCCTTTCTTGCTGAAAACGAAGTTAAACTACTAATTTAACTGTATTTAGCGTTTTTTTTATTACCTGCACTTAAGTTAAAGTTTGTTTGTTTAAATTAACTATTGAGGCTGCCAACTCAAGTGCGCTAGCCTGTGCATTTAATATACTGTTGTTTTCCTGCATTTTCCTGTTGTTTTCTTGAAAAAAACAAAAAAAACAAAAAAATATTTTTGTTTCCCGTCTTTCCTTGGCTAGAATAGTCCCCTATACAGGCTTTGCTGTATTCTGGACTTTGGGATAGTTTCTGTGTTGCCCATTACCTTACTTGGATAGAAGGAAGTTTCTTTGCTCACCAGTGGGAGTGGGGAGCCTTGAGCAGCCTATCTGTCCCTGAAGGCGTGACCTCAGCACAAGAATCTAGTAGTAATTGGTCGTTCTGGACCATTTCTAGCTCTTTTGAAGTTCCCTGCATAAAAATCCACCTGTGAGCGTTTTTTTTCGCTTATACTACTCAGCAACAGCTCCTTGTGGTCCTGCAGAGTGGTGCTAGTAGCAGAGAATCGAAAAAAGCGACTACTTTCAAGATATAAGTATATTTTTGCTGTTTCTACCTGTGGAGCCTTCCTTTCTTGCTGAAAACAAAGTTAAACTACTAATTTAACTGTATTTAGCATTTTTTTATTACCTGCACTTAAGTTAAAGTTTGTTTGTTTAAATTAACTGTTGAAGCTGCCCACTCAAGTGCGCTAGCCTGTGCATTTAATATACTGTTGTTTTCCTGCATTTTCCTGTTGCTTTCTTGAAAAAAACAAAAAAAAAACAAAAAAATATCCTTGTTTCCCGCCTTTCCTTGGCTAGAATAGTCCCCTATACAGGCTTTGCTGTATTCTGGACTTTAGGATAGTTCCTGTGTTGCCCATTACCTTACTTGGATAGAAGGAAGTTTCTTTGCTCACCAGTGGGAGTGGGGAGCCTTGAGCAGCCTGTCTGTCCCTGAAGGAGTGACCTCAGCACAAGAATCTAGTAGTAATTGGTCGTTTTGGACCATTTCTAGCTCTTTTAAAGTTCCCTGCATAAAAATCCGCCTATGAGCGTTTTTTTTTTCACTTATACTACTCAGCAACAGCTCCTCGTGGTCCTGCAGAGTAGTGCTCGCAGCAGAGAATCGAAAAAAGCAACTACTTTCAAGATATAAGTATATTTTTGCTGTTTCTACCTGTGCGACCTTCCTTTCTTGCTGAAAACGAAGTTAAACTACTAATTTAACTGTATTTAGCAGTTTTTTATTATCTGCACTTAAGTTAAAGTTTGTTTGTTTAAATTAACTGTTGAGGCTGCCCACTCAAGTGTGCTAGCCTGTGCATTTAATATACTGTTGTTTTCCTGCATTTTCCTGTTGTTTTCTTGAAAAAAACAAAAAAAAACCCCAAAAAAATCCTTGTTTCCCACCTTTCCTTGGCTAGAATAGTCCCCTATACAGGTTTTGCTGTATTCTGGACTTTGGGATAGTTCCTGTGTTGCCCATTACCTTACTTGGATAGAAGGAAGTTTCTTTGCTCACCAGTGGGAGTGGGGAGCCTTGAGCAGCCTGTCTGTCCCTGAAGGAGTGACCTCAGCACAAGAATCTAGTAGTAATTGGTCGTTTTGGACCATTTCTAGCTCTTTTAAAGTTCCTGCATAAAAATCCGCCTGTGAGCGTTTTTTTTTCACTTATACTACTCAGCAACAGCTCCTCGTGGTCCTGCAGAGTGGTGCTAGCAGCAGAGAATCAAAAAAAGTGACTACTTTCAATAAGTATATTTTTGCTGTTTCTATCTGTGCGACCTTCCCTTCTTGCTGAAAACGAAGTTAAACTACTAATTTAACTGTATTTAGCATTTTTTTATTACCTGCACTTAAGTTAAAGTTTGTTTAAATTAACTGTTGAGGCTGCCCACTCAAGTGCGCTAGCCTGTGCATTTAATATACTGTTGTTTTCCTGCATTTTCCTGTTGTTTTCTTGGAAAAAACAAAAAAAACAAAAAAAAAAAATCCTTGTTTCCCACCTTTCCTTGGCTAGAATAGTCCCCTATACAGGCTTTGCTGTATTTTGGATTTTGGGATAGTTCCTGTGTTGCCCATTACCTTACTTGGATAGAAGGAAGTTTCTTTGCTCACCAGTGGGAGTGGGGAGCCTTGAGCAGCCTATCTGTCCCTGAAGGAGTGACCTCAGCACAAGAATCTAGTAGTAATTGGTTGTTTTGGACCATTTCTAGCTCTTTTAAAGTTCCCTGCATAAAAATCCACTTTTGTGCAGTTTTGCGCGATTGTGCACATAGCGCAGCATTGGGCAGCGCCACCTAATCGGGTTTAAACTTTTTTCGGCTCCACTGAGTCTTCTCTTCACTTTTTCCCTTGAAACTGCTCTAATTCTCAAAGTAAGCATTCTATTCTCAATCTAAGACCCTGCACTTGCCCAAATAAGCAAGCTTGCATTTTAGCACTAATATACTATAAGCACTACATCCTCATATACCCTCTAAGACTACCTTGTCCCCTATTAGTCCTTTTAACTGTGTGATAAAAGAGTCCCCTATACTACTCTAGCATGTCTAAAGGTCAGTTAATGGTCTCCTCCCCAGTCCAACTGGTGAATCTGGGAATCTTGAGGCAATGTTATAACTGTCTCATGTATACTGACAACCCTCTCCTCCTCCAAACAGGATCAAACATATGTGAGAGATGCAACCATATAGCCAAACTGGAGGCCAAACTCTCTCACCTCAAAACTGGTGTAACCAGACCGGAGGAGAAGGTAACATCACACAGCACTAATCCAGTCTCACATAGTCCTACCACAACAGCAATCCAACCACACAAGCACATAAAAACATATTCGGAGGCTCTAATCAAAAATCTAGCTAAACAGCAGAGACCTCCAAAGCAAAAATCCAAGCAAATGCTATCCCACAACAAAACATGAGCAACACATAGCCCACAAAATCAGAGTGCCAAACAGTCACAGCCCTTAAGGCAGAACAACACACCTGACACACTTGTAATAGGTGATTCTATAGTCAGGCACACTGACGTTCCGCTCACCAGGCTGAACAAGGAGAAGGTCACAGTGAGCTGCCTGTCGGGCGCTAGGATCCGCCACATTACGCAAGCACTCAGGTCACTCCAAAGCAAATACAAGTATGACTCGGTCATAGTACACGCTGGTGTGTACGACCTGAGACTTACCTCCCTCGACTACATGAAAAGAGACATAAAGAAGCTCTCTGATCATGTAGCCCAGGCCGGTATGACTCTGATCTTGAGCAGCATCTTACCCTCACCTAGAATGATGCCACAATATAAAGACAAAATGATTGATTTTAATAATTGGCTAAAATTTTGGTGTCATTCAAAGGGGATCCAGTGTCTGTCAGCCTGGGATGACATGCTTGACAAGCCATGTTGCTTCACAAGGGATGGCTTGCACCTGTCTCCCCTGGGCTTTCGGATACTGGCAAAGGCTCTTGCCACCCCTATAGTGCCTTTTTTAGGCAAGGCTCAAAAGTCAAACCCACCTCCTTAGAAAACACTAAGAACAAGAAACTAAGGGTAATGCTGCTAAACGCCAGAAGTCTAAACCTCAAAATGCATGCACTCGAATCTCTCCTCAGTATGGAGAACATTGATATCTGTGCAGTGACAGAAACCTGGTTCAAGGCTCCAGAGAGCACCCCAGCACTACCAGGTTATACTCATACCATGCTTTTCGGCCCCAAAACCCGGACCGAATCATAAAAGGAGGGGGAGTATCTATATTTATCAAGGATACCCACACCTCCAGGTTAGTAGCATTGCACAAAGCATCAGAAACCATCCATGTGCAACTAACAGTGGGCAAAACTCCATTTCAGTTTATAGCATGCTACAGACCACCATCTCAAAATCAGGAATCCCACTCGGCTTTCCTGAGAACACTGGAGAACATGAAGATCTCTCCAAACACCATTATATTGGGTGACTTCAACTACCCTAACATTGACTGGGAGCATTACTCAAGCCCCAACACCCTTGCCCAAAGGTTCCTGGAATTCATAAACTCAAATGCTATGGAACAACTGGTCAGAATTCCCACAAGAGGGGAAAACATACTGGACCTGATCATCACCAACATGGGGACCCTATGCTCCACACCAGAGGTACTCTCCTCATTGGTAAGATCAGACCACAAATTAATTTCACTGGATATCCAAAACCCGACCCCACCCCCAGCCCAGAAAACCACAGTGAAGAACTTCTCAAAAGTGAACTTCCCACTTCTCAAATCTGAAGTAGAAACCTTCAAGGCCCCAGCATTGGTGGAAACTACAGCCCAAACCACGGAATCCTATATAAATGCATTCTATGGACACCTCCAGGAGTGCATGGACCATGCTATCCCAAACAAAACCAAGACCCAAGCGTCCAAAGGCAGGCATCCAGTTTGGTGGACCCCAGCCATAAATAAGTTGTACAACAGAAGGAGGAAGCTACTACATGATAGAGCAAAATCCCTAAAAGGGAAGGCATCTCTGATCAGTACTAGCAAAAAATTACGATCCCTCATAAAATCCTCCAAGGCCAGTTTCGAAAGAAAAATTGCACAGGACACAAAAGACAATCACAAGGCCTTCTTTAGCTATGTTAGGAACCTGGGATGCAACTCCCAGGCATTTTCAGAGTTGATTCTAAATGACAAAAAATACACTGAACCCACAGACATTGCCAACATCCTGGCAGACAGGTTCAGTGCAAACTTCTCCCCCCTTCCCCTCCTAAAGAGCAAATATCTATCCCAGAAGAGTGCAGCCTCCCAAACATTTCAGATGCCCAGGTGAAAGCCGCCCTTTCCAAGGCAAAAAACACTGCCTCAATGGGACCAGACGGTGTCCTGGGTTGCGTCCTACATGAACTCCAAGAAGAACTAAACCCACACGTAAAAATGCCGTACAATCTTAGCCTCACTACAGGATATGTGCCCAAAGAATGGCGTACGGCAACAGTGGTCCCACTCCACAAAGGTGGTGCCTCAACAGACCCTGGTAACTATCGCCGCATAAGCCTGACTAGCCTTATCTGCAAAGCCATGGAGAGGATCATCATGGAACTCATAAACAAAGACATTGGGGACCTACAGACATTGGATCCTACTCAGTTCGGCTTTGTCAAGGGCAGATCCTACCTCTTGAACCTGGTTGACTTCTTTGAAACAGTCACCAAGGCCATAGATGAAGGGAAGGTAGTCCACATAGCCTATCTGGACCTCGCAAAGGCATTTGACACAATACCCCACTCAGGCATCATAGATAAGCTATCCAGCTTAAACATAAACCCCTATGTCACAAGATGGGTGGCTAACTGGCTCAAAGACAGAACCCACAGAGTCAGAATTGCCGGAGTCATGTCTGACTCGAAACCGGTCACAAGTGGTGTCCCACAGGGCTCGGTCCTTGGACCTCTCTTGTTCTGCATTTACTTTTACGAGGTACAGGCCAGCACGGGAGGACTATGGCTGACTAAGTTCACGGATTACTGCAAGCTGGGAGCCATTATTGACTCTCCAGCTGACACGGAAATCCTTCAAAAAGGTCTCACAGAGATGGATAACTGGTGCCAGAGCCATGGCTTGAAGCTGAATGCCAAGAAGTGTATAGTCATACTCTTTGGCAAAAATAAAGTGCCCACAAACTACCGTATAGGTGGAAACCCATTAAATACAGAAGAAGTAATTAGGGATCTGGGGACCCAAGTTGATAGCAATCTCTCCTTTGACAATCACATTGCCAAATGGTTAGAAAAACCTTCTACATAGCCCACCTTATCACGAAAGGATTCACATCCAGATCAGGAGAGGTAATAGTGCCCCTCTATTCATCCCTCATCAGGCCCATCATAGAATACAATGCCCCTTTTGGGATGTACCTTACCCGCCACCTGCAGCAGCTGGAAAGACCCCAAAAGTACCTCACAAAGAGGATCAAGGGACTCAAGCAGATGCCATATGCTGCCAGGTTAAAGAAACTCCAGCTTTACTCAGTCGCATACCGCCTGCTTTGAGGTGATCTATGCCTGACATACAAAGCTATGTCCATTAGGACATGCTCTACCTCAGAAAATCCAAATCCCTTAGAACCACGCGCTCGAGGGATTTGAACCTCAGCACAGTTCTAAATAGAACGTGCTGGAGGGACAAATTCATAACACAGAGGCTCCCTTCACTTTGGAATAGAATACCGATCCATGTTAGGCAGAGCACCTCACTGACTCTCTTCAAGAGGAATCTTGATGAGTGGATGGGAGATCGTAGATTCACCCCAGGGGATTACTTCTGTGTCTCTGCTAGACAGAAGCTCAGTACACTAACCTTAAAAAGGGCATAGCAAACACAATTCTAAGGAAGGGTGACGAAAGCCAAACACACTCGGGCTAGGCTTGTAAATGCCCCAGGGCAGATAGCCTAGTATGAACCTATGAACCTATGAACCTATATGTGAAACCAACTTCAGCTTCAAAGGCAAAGACTAAAGCAGCTCTAAAGACAAAGAAACAATTACAGCATTCTCCTGGACAGGCCACCATGCCTAAAAAACAGATGCTTAAAATGGCCGAAGACCTAATTACTTTGATCAGGGGTTCCCATCCCTCTCCTGATAAGAGGCCTAGGCAAGAGATAGAATATGAATCTTCAGATCAGGTTTCCATTTCCTCTGATTCCTCTACTGAACAGGAATATTCTCTTCCTCCCTATGAGGATTCTGATGCTGAAGAATCTATCCCTTCAGCCTCTCCTCCTGAGGATTATTCTTTTGGGGAGACCCTGCATACTATGAGGGAGCATTTCCACTGGGAGAGCCAAGATTACTCAGAATCCAAGAAAAGGCCCAGGGACTTCCTTTTATTACCTCAGCACAGGCCCCTTGCTATCCCCCCCTGTTTTAGCCATTGTAGATGATGTATTTTCAGAGTCCGGCCTGTCTCCTGACTCTTTACCACCATCTCCTGTTAAGCCAGACAGATACTACAGGGTTCCTGATTTACATAAACTTCTTTATAAAAACCCTGCTGCTGACCCAGAAACTATCTCTCAGGGTCCCAAATGGGTCAAGGCTTCCACTGCAAAAAACCCTATCCTCTCTGATAGGGATTGAAGGGCCCTGGATAGATGGGGGAAAAAGATTTATACTTTTGCTACCTTGGCTGTAAGAGCTTTAAATAGCCAGTTTCATATGCTTAAATATCAGCAATATCTTATATCACTGCTTAAACAGAAAATGTTGACAAATTCAGAATGTGCAGAAAACAAAGAAATGCAGGATTTATTGCAGGCAGCTGAACAAGTGGGAAAGCATACTTTGCAATGTGGTTTTGATTCTTTCTGCAGGGCCGCTGTTACAGGTTCTGTCATTAGGAGGCATGCTTGGTTAAAAGATCAGAACCTGCCTGATCATGTTAAAGCAAAACTATTAGATGCTCCATTACAGCATGATACCTTGTTTGGTGTTAAAGCAGAAGAGGTGTTGAAGAAAATGGAGGACAAAGCTAAGTCTATGCAAACAGTCAAGGAACTGGCCTACAAAGAATTAGTCCTTTCCAGTGTCAGACAGGCCACAAAGAGGCAGATACAGACGCCCCAGAGGCAGATCACAACCCCAAGGCTCATACAGGCCTAAACAATGGGGTGCTTCTACCTCCAAAAGCGGAGAGGAAAAATCACAGCCATAAAGGAAACAGTCTCAATGACTTTCTCCTGCCAGCACCAAGCACTTATCTTCTGGCAGCCCCTTTGGGGGGGAAACTGGCACTTTTTTCGCAAAATTGGCACATGATCACCCAGGACAAATGGGTCTTAAATATTGTATCACAAGGCTACAGGTTCCACTTTCACACCCTGCCAAGGCCAAACGGTATCCCAGACCTGCCACGCAATCAATGGGCAGAGGCACAAAAACAAGTTTCATCCCTCATGGACATGAGAGCCATTCAGCTAGTACCACAGCAAGAGCAGGGACTAGGATTCTACTCAAGACTATTCTTGGTGCCCAGAAAGGACAAAGCCTGGAGACCAGTACAGGACCTGTCTATCTCCTGGATATTCCAAAATTCAAAATGTTAACTCTGCAGCAGCTTCTGCCCATGCTGGGCAAGAAGGCTTGGCTTGTGACTTTAGACCTAAAAGAGGCATACCTGCATGTCCCAATAAGACAATAATGCAGAAGATACCTCAGATTTATATCTGGCTCAATGCGCTACCAATTCTCTGCACTGCCCTTTGGCTTATCTACTGCTCCCAGGGTCTTCACAAAATGCCTGACACCAGTAATTGCATTTTACAGACAAAGAGGAATACAAATATATCCTTACTTGGACGACTGCCTTATTCAAGCAGAGAACAAGGACATTCTACTACGGCATCTGGCATTTGTAAAAAGATTACTAATAGGTCTAGGGTACACAGTAAATGAAAAGAAATCAAAAATTGTACCCTCTCAAGAGATAATATTCCTGGGTGCAAGCTTAACTACAACTGCCCAGATGGCTTATCTCACGCCAGACAAACACAGACAACTGACTACTTATTTCAAAATGTTGGCAACAAAGACCCAGTTATCTGCAAGAAAAATTCTGCAGGCCTTGGGTTTCATGGCATCCTGCATTCTGCTAATTCCATATGCAAGACTGCATATGTGGAAACTTCAATGGTATCTAAAAAGTATTTGGACTCAACATTGCCACAGCCTGGAAACAATAATTACCCTCATTCCCTGCCTGCAACAGGAGTTTCGATGGTGGACAAAAGCCTGTCACCACAACACAGGATAGCCATTCACCTTACCCACAGCCAGGCAGACATTGACAACAGATGCATCAGATTATGCCTGAGGGGGCCCATATGGCAGGAAGGTGTATTCAGGGCACATGGTCCGCAAGTCAAATGCATCTACATATCAATCAAAAAGAGATGCTGGCTGTTCAGAATGCCCTGACAGCCTTCAAGGATCTACTTCATCCAGGACAACTACTGATAAAGATGGACAATACTACAGTAATGTGGCACATAAACAAGCAGGGAGGCACACATTCCTACCCACTCTGCAGGCTAGCCATGAACTTGTGGGACACAGCATTGACTTACCAAGTACATCTGCAAGCACAATTCCTGCCAGGAAGGACAAATACTCTGGCAGATGAACTAAGCAGAAACCTAATGGATCCCCATGAGTGTAAATTGAATCCACAAGTCTTCAGCATGATAACAAGGACCTGGGGATGCCTAGACATAGACCTATTTGCCTCCCCTCACAACTACCAACTACAGAGATTCTGCACAAGGACTTATCACAAGCAAGCATGGAAAGTGGATGCTCTATCTTTCAGCTGGAAAAATCTAACAGTATATGCATTTCCTCCTCTGCCTCTCCTCCCCAAGGTACTCCTCAAGGTCAGACAAGAGAAACCAAAAATGATACTGATTGCCCCAGACTGGCCCCACCAGCACTGGTATCCAATCCTAAAGAGCTTCTCTCAATGTCCAGCTTGGACATTACCTCAAATTCCTCACTTATTGACCCAACAAGACAGTCAGATACTGCACAGCCAGCTCAGGACATTAAATCTGGCAGCATGGCGGATAATGCAGACATTCAAGACACACCTCTCTTTAAAGCAGTGATGGATTTTATTTTGGAGGCCAGGAGGCCTAGCACCAGAAAATCTTATGCAGAAAAATGGAAGAGATTCTGTGCTTGGAACCAGGCACAAGGTATTGACATGATTGTTCCAAATATTCCTCAGATTTTGCAATACTTAACTGAGATGCTTGATAAAGGCCTTTCCTTTTCATCAATTAAAATTCAGGCCTCTGCCATTTCAGCTCATAACAATACAGAACCACCTATTTTTTCTCATCCATTACTAAGGCAGTACCTCAGAGGGGCCAAAAATATAAGACCTCCAAGGAGAGCACCAATACCTGCATGGGACCTCAACTATTTCTTGGAAAAACTCACGCTGCCTTCATTTGAGCCAGCCTCTGCAGCTGATATAAAATTCTTATCCTGGAAAACAGCTCTGCTCCTAGCAATAACCTCCACTAGACGAGTCTCAGAGTTACAGGCACTCATGGCTGTGGAACCTTTTTATCATTTTTCCATCATGACAGGGTTTCTCTGAGGACAAACCCTACATTTATGCCTAAGGTAGTGTCAATTGTGGCCCTTAACCAATCAATTCATTTGCCTACCTTTTATCCAAACCCACAGAATAAGGGTGAGAGAATTTTGCATTCTTTGGACATTCACAGGCAGCTATACTTCTTTTTGGACAGAACCAAAGCTTTCAGAAAGACTGAACAACTTCTAGTGGCATATGCTGCAGGATCACAAGGAAAGCCTATCTCAAAGCAGACTATTTCAAATTGGATAGGCCACTGCATTCGTTTCTGCTATTCACAGCATGGCAAATCAGTGCCTAAGGGCATTAGGCCACATTCAACCAGAGCAGCAGCCAGTTCAGCAGCCTTCCTCAGAGGAGTACCAACCAAAGACATCTTAGAGGCTGCAACTTGGAGTTCAGCGCATACTTTTACAAAGCACTATCACTTGCCTCTCTACTCTAAATCCAGGGCAGGCTTTGCCACTGCAGTTCTGCAGGGCCTGATAGCTTCTCCTAATTCTGTTTAGCATCAGCCTCCCAACCTTAGCTTTGGGATTCAACCCAAATGTAATGACTGCAACAGTGAAACACGATGAACATAGTACAGTTGTGTACCTACCATAAATGTAGATGTTCGAAGAGCACTGGACCTGTAGAAAAAGTTCAGAATAAGTCATCAGATGGGTGTGCAAGACAGTGGAGAAATATTACAACCAGTGGCTACAGGAGCTGATGCTGTCCTCTTTAGATACCAGAAGACACTGTAGCAACATGAAGTGGATGTACAAGATCATGCTGGAGAAATATGAATGGGTCACTCTCTGGCTTGGAAGAAAAGGGGAGAAAAAGGGGCAGAAGCATTAGATTGTAAAAACTAGCTGTTATCTATATCCATGAAAGTATTTTTTCACCCAGGGGCTTGTTGACCCATGGAATGGATTACCAGAAGGAGTGGTGGAGAGGGAATTTGCAGATGCATTTAATAGGGCATGGGGCAGGTGGGAAAAGAGGGATGGAGGGAAGGCAGGATATGAAACTGACCTCCTCCTACACCTACTTAATCTAATTTTCTTCACTGTTAGTATGCCTCAGAGAATGGGGAGAGCTCTCCCGGTGAAGTCTCATTTTTGAGTCAGTGTAAGTGTAGTGTCAGGAATGGGATGACATTAAATTCATTGTGGCATTTTTCCTTGTGAAAATACTTAAGCATTAATATAGAGTAAATTAAATGATGCTGTAATGATATCATCTCCTACTAGAGCAGTGAAAATCCACTTTCAGACAACAAAGGTTAACACTAGTTAACAATACTTAGAACACTGAAAACCCAGTAGTAGACAGTCTGAAGATGTATGCTGATTTGTTTTTCACTGACTCTTGTTGTGCATTAACTCCTTTTGCAACCTACATCTGGGAACTGGTGCAGATGATAAAACCTCTGAGCTGTTAATGAGCTGCTTCTAATACCCAACGTATAAGGTTTAATTCCTTCTACCTCCATTTGCCTACTGTGTGATTCTGAGACAGTCACTTAAGTGGACAGCGCTCTCAGGTAACCTTTGAAAAGTGACACCTTTGTTCAGTGAACTTACCTGCTCAACAAATATAGAAATAAGTAAATATATAATATAAATATATTGGCACTCTACACCATGTACTATACCTTCCCAGCCTCCAGCTGCTCTCTGTTTTTAGATGAAATCACAGCCTTCAGCGTTCCCAATGTGCCACAGAACAGGTCTATATTAGATGAACGAAAGTTCATCTTATCGAACGCTCACAATAGCGAAAATTGTAGAACTTCAAACCGCAATTGTGAGATTGCGGTACAGTGAAGATGGGAATATTTGCCCTTTCCACACTGTAGTGCGATCTCGGAGTTGGAATATATATTTAGCGGGGGGTGTGGGGGGTGCAGCAATGACATTTAAGTGTTAAACAGAATTATGTTGTCTGCATCTCATATTTGCCTTGTAAACCTGAGTGCTGCTGCTGGTGGCCAGGGAGCTCAGACAAAGTATCTAAACATGACTCATTGTTCTGTGGGGGTTTATATTAGATGAACAAAAGTTCATCTTAACAAACGTTCACATAAGCGAAAATCCATGAACTTGAAACTGCAATTGTTACTTTACTAGATAGTCATAGAGCAACAGTGAACCACAAACAAGTAAAGAAAGCATCACAAAAGAAAAAAAAAAGAACCATTATTAGTATTACTATTAGTGTTACTCTGTATGAGCCAAGCAAAGCAAGGGATGCAGGCCCTAATGCTATGCTTAGGAATTTGTCACATCTCAATGTAGACAACTTATTAGCTGAATGAGAAGAGCTGGATTGGGTTCCTCTGAATCTATAATTGTTTGATGCAGGCATTTCTGAGACCCTGGGGATATTTATAGACAATTTATTATTTGTTTTATTTATTTATTTATTGCTTTTGTTAACCATTGTGTGTGCATCTGTTATTAACAAGCATAAGTTCAAGTTGTAGCTTCTACATGTCTGAAGAGGATTTCAGGATGACATCCAGTTTACAGTCATTTGCAAATTTGGTTAATCAGAAATCCTGTTTTTTTTCATTTGCTGATTAGAAAAATATATACCAAATAGTACAGGGCCTAGTATTGATCCCTGAGGAACTCCACTGGTTACCTTCATGCTCTTTGATGACACATCCACCACCCTCGCTGTGTAGGTTCTGTCTGCCAGCCAATTTGCTACCCACTTAATTCCATTTATTTATTTGACAGTTGTTTATTGGAAAAGTCTGACTGGGCCAGAAATGGCCCATTTTCAGGAGACACCCAGAGAGAAAAGAACCAGAATCATAATCTTTCAGAAATCAAGTAGAGATAGTTTAAATCATGAATTATCATGTCACATTACAAAACACCAAGTACAGATAGTGTAAATCACAAAGTATCATGTTATACTGCAAAACATAAGAGTGAAAAATCAAATGAGAAAAACGTTTCATAGTAGAGTACAATGAAAAACAATGACATGAGTTGGAGAAATATGTGAGGAAAAACTCAGTAGTGATATTATTTGTTATCTAGATTAGTATGTGATAAATAAGACTTGAGACAATTCTAATAAGATATTTAAAGAGAAATAATAGATTACATGATTAGAGATAGATGGGGCAAACTGAGTGACGTCTTAGCATGAGAGATGGTGTTCATGTTATGGTTACAGAAGGAAGAAGGATGGAGAGAAGGAGAGTATAAGAAGAAAGCAGGGTAGGGTGTCCTCAGGTAGCTTAGGTGAGTAAGGAGGAAAGAGAAAGAGGTAGAGGAAAGGACTGCAGAGATGAAGTGGGTAAGGTAAGGTAGTGGGAAAAACAAAAAAAATGAGTGGAGTAGGAGACTGGAGAGTGTTGAGAAGTGTGATTTAGGTTGAAGGGGGTGAGTGAAGTATAGTGAGTAAGTTTATTTATTTATTTATTTATTTGCAGTTGGTTTACCAGGATAGTCCATTGGGCCATTTGAACCCGTTTTCAATGGAGTCCTGGGGAGAAAAGCTCCAATAGCACTCTAGGTTACAATAGTTTAAAGATTATATTTATACAAAGTTTGCAGTATTGAACAAGACCTTTACAACTAATACAGCAAACATTGCAAGTAATACACACTAGTGATGAGGTTGGAGTTAAAACTGACTGGCAATGGAACATTGCATTGTACAGCAGAGAGGCATTACTTCTTAGGAACATACAGTTCATAGTTACAGTCTGATTCATTGTTTACAAAACGCATATAGTAGCAGCAGTCTGATACAATATTTAACTAACATATAAGTACTGGAATAAAAGTATATGGAGAGATGAATAGAAGGAGAAAGTTTTAGAAGAGAATAAGATCGAGAGAGAAGTGAGAAAGAGAGAAAGAAGGAATCTAAGGCCTTGAATGAGGTGAAAAAGGGGATTTGATATCATTTGTTATGTGGGGAGAGAGCAGGAGCATTCCCATTGGGATATTAGGTGTGAGTGAAGAGATTTTTTAAAAGAGTAATGGTTAGAAGTAGTACGAATGGAAGGTGGTAGGGAGTTCCAGAGACGTGCTAAACCATAAGATAGAAGATTTCTGCCTGGTGGACGGGATGGTTTGTGCACTTCTATTAGATTTTGATTATTGGACCTTAGTACTCGATCAGGAAGGTACATCTTAAAGGTAGAAGAGAGTGAAGGACAGAGGGTGGGGTTAAAAATGAGCTTATGTACAAGAGTTAGTTGTGTGTAGATGAGTTGATTTGGTAGTTCTAGCCATTTTAGTTTTTGGAGAGAAGGGCAGTGATGGGAGGATGACTTTTGGCTGGTAGCAAATTTGGCAATTTTGTTGTAGCAGGAGGAAAGTTGAGAGGATTGTAGGTTAGTGAGAAGAGGAGTTCCGTAGAGAAGGGAGGGGATAAGAAAGGAAGTAGAGAGAGTTACTTTAGTGGCAGGGGTAAGGTAGTTATTTTGTCGGTAGAGCATGCCTAGTTTTTGATGGGTCTTTTTGATGTTTAGTTGTAAGTGGGAATGGAATTTAAGCTGGTTGTCAATTTGGACCCCAAGTAATTTGGACTCTGATACCAGTTCCAGAGGTATATTATTTTGGCTAGTGATAGTGAAGGAGTTAAAGTTGAATGAGGTAGTTTTAGAGGGAGTAAATACCGTTAGTTTGGTTTTAGAGGCATTTAATACAAGGTGGTTTCTTTTCATCCATTGCTCAGTGGTTGAAAAAGCTTCTTGAGTAAGTTTTAGGAGTACAGGGGTAGATGTGGCAGAGCAGATGATAGTTGAATCATCTGCATATTGGATGATATTTGAGAAAGGAATAGAGTTCTGGAAATCATTTATAAATATATTAAAAAGAAGGGGACCTAATATGGATCCTTGGGGGACTCCGGTTGGGGTATTAAGAAATGAGGAGGTGGCCTTTTTCCATTTTACTGCTTGATATCGGTTAGATAAGTAGCTGGAGAACCAATTCAAGGAAGAAGGGGATAGGTTAAGTTTAGAGAGTTTAGTTAAAAGCAGGCTATGAGAGATAGTATCGAAGGCTTTAGAAAGGTCTAGTAGAAGGGTGGAAACAATAAGGCCAGAATCCCGGGCTTTATTAATAGTTTCAAGGAAGGAGAGAAGGGCAGTTATAGTACTATGATTTGGCCTGAATCCATGTTGTGTGGGTGTTAGAAGCTGTTTATCTAAGAGGTGTGGAAGAAGTTGTTGTTGTATGCATTTTTCTAAGAGTTTAGAGATAGGAGATAGGAGACAGGATAGCAATGGGACGGAAGTTGGTAACATTATTATTGTTGCCTCCTTTATGTAATGGTATAATGAAGGCCTTTTTCCAAATTTTGGGTACTATGCATTCCTGGATTGAACGGTTAATTAGAATGCTAATGGGGTAGGTGACTGCTTCAGCGGCTAGACTGAGAAAATAAGCAGGGATATCATCTGGAGCATTGGAACATGGCTTCAATTTCTGAAGGAGTTTTTTTATAGTAAAAGTGGGAATTGGTTTTAATGAGAAGGGAGGACACTGGGAAGTGTGGGAAGTAGGGGAAGGAGATGGAGAGGGGTGAGTGATAGTAAAAGAAGGGGTAAAGGATTTTGAGTTAGTGGGGGAGAGTGAAGGAGTGGTGGAAGAACAGGGAAGAGTAATGGTAGAGGAGGGAGGAGGTGATGTGGAGATTGTGGTGGTATTAGAGAAAGAAGAAGTAAGTTTAGAGATAGAGTCAATGAAAAAAGTGTTAAATTGGGTTGCTAAGTCAGTGTCAATAGCATTTGGGTCAGGGGAGGGGGTGTCTAGTTTGCCGGGGTTAAGGAGAGTGGAGATACCTTTCCAGAATTTCTGAGGGTTAGTTTTGTTGTTGTTTTGTAGTGTGGAAAAAAAGTTTTGTCGGTCGGAAATGATGAGTTTTTTTACTTTGTTTCGAAGTGTTTTGTATTCAAGAAGGGTGAGGGGGGACCTGTTTTTTAGGTAGAGAGCCCTTTAGCCAGGATTGGCACAGGAGCAGGTCCAAGATTTTGTAAAGTATTCTTTTAGGGAGCATTTAAAGGCGGGTAGGTTAGAAATAGTTCTGGTGGTTAGATGTGAGGAGTTCCATTTTTTTTGTTTGCCTCTGAGTATGAGCATAGGCTTTGTCCAGGGGATTTATTCAGTTTATTGATGATGAGAAGTTTTTTGTCTTCTGATCCAAAAGTTCTTTTTAGAAAATATATCTTGATTAAAGAAGTAAGAGCTGGGCAGGCTAATGGTTTGTGTATGACTTTATGCGTTGTTATAAGTTGAATGTGGGAGAGGTGGAGGGGGGGGGTTCAGTCAGCTAAGGTTTGCAGAGCTTTACAGTGATGGGCAAACGTGGATGAATTAGTAGCAAACTTGGCAATTTTGTTTTAGCAATTTTCATTTTTTTTTTAATGGAGGATTGTAAATTTGTTAGAATTGGTGGTCCACAGAGTAGGGAGGTCAGAAGGTAGGTTTTGGCTAGAGCAATTTTTTTGGGTGTGCTCGAAAATATTTGTTTCTGTATAGCATACCTAGTTCTGATGAGTTTTCTTGATATTGTTTTGGATGTGGAGGTCAAATTTAAGATTATCATCTATTATGACTCCTTATAGTTTGGTATGGTGGGCTAATTCAATTTCAATGCCATTTGCCAAAATGATTTTGAAAGATGGTTTGTTAGGAGTGTGAGATTTGGGAGTAAAGAGGAGGAGTTTTTTGGTGGGTTGAGTAGGAGCTGTGCTCTTTTAAGCCAGGTTTCAACAGAGATGACAGCTTGTTGAGTGATTTCTTGGAGATGACTTAAGCTGCTTGAAGAGCAGATGATGGTAGAGTAGAGTCATCTGTATATTGAATCAAGGAGCCTTCACAAGAAGATGAACGTAGCTTATTTGATAGAAAATATTGAATAGCAGAGGGCCAAATATGGATATCTGTGAGACTCTTGTGGAAGTGGAAAGGTATGCAGAGATGGATCTTTGCCAGTTTACAGCTTGTAACCTGTTGGCAAGGTAACTAGAGAACCATTGAATAGATGGAGATGATAGACCCAGGGTAGAAAGTTAATTGAAAAGTTTACTGTGAGATACCATGTCAAAGGATTTTGATAGAGTGTCTGTAAATTATACTAATGCAGTGGAGGTGCTGTGGTCTGGTCAAAATCATTTTTGGGTTTTGGTGGATAACTTATTTTGTAAGAGATAGTGGAGAATTTGTTGATGTATATATCTTACAATGATTTTAGAGAAATGAGACAGGATGGCTATGGGACACAAATTTCTAATGTAAGTGGAATTGCCTCCTTTAAATAATGGGATAATATATGACATTTTCCACAAGTTAGGGACACAAGATTCTGTTATTGATCTGTTAATAGGAATGCTGATTGGCTATGCTATTGCATCAGCATCTAGATTTAGGTATTTGGTTGCCAACTGAGGAGATACAAGGTTTTAGTTTACATAAAAGCTTTTTTGTGAGAGTTATAGAAACTGGTTGAGAGGTAAATTGGGTGGAGTCATCTTTATGTGTATTGGAGAGGTTGCAGATAGGTTAGTTTTGTAAAGGAAATGTGCTAAGGTCTAAGGTAGGGGAAGTTGGCTGTGTGGAAGAAGACATGTTAGGTGACTTTGAGGTTAAGTTGGCTATGCATTCTGTGAAGTATGTACTGAACTAGGTAGCTGCTTGAAGAGGGGGAATGTCTGGGTAAAGGCTAGGATCCATTTCTGTACCTGCGCTGATGAGACAGGATATAGAGGAACAGATTTTTAGGGATGTTTTTATGGCTATCTTCTAGCGGAGTATAATAAGACATTTTATCTGTATTAACTTGGTTCTTGACTTGGTTTTGTAGATGTCTGAATAGTTGCCAATATTTGTCATTTTTATTCTTTGCCAGTTAATCCATGCTTTGTCTTTGTCTTTCATAAAGAGTTTGCATTGATTGGTGAACCATGGAGTATGGCTGTTTATAATTCTTTTTGTACACTGTGGGACTAAGGTGTTAAGAATATTTGGAAATGCTGCATCAAAGTATTGAACTGCTTCATTTAAGGGGAGTCTTTTTAGGATAAACAGGTAACTGCTTTGAGAGTTTCAGTGAAAGACTCCTTGGAGAAACTGGAGAGATGATAGTTTTGAGTTTATGTTCCTTTGTTACTTGTGTAATACTCATGTGGGTAAAAGCTGGCAGGTAGTCACTTAGATGGGTTGGCAACCAGAATCCAGTCCAGGATAGATTGTTGGGCATTAATTTTGCCATACCTTGTTGGTTGATTAATAAGATGAGTGAATCCAAAGAGGTTTATGTTGTTGATCACTGAATTTGTGGATAAAGACTGCTAGTAAATGTTTACATCACCCAGGAGGATAATTTCATTTGTCATTGTATCTGATATCCAGGATAGTACGTTTTCAAGTACTTGAATGTTCTGTCCTGGGGGGGGGTTATATAGCACAGCAATGCATATGCATTTGGCTCTATTAAGATTAAGAAATGAGATTAGGATTTCTGCTTTTCCAAAATTTTAGACTGTGCCTATATAGGGAGTTACTGTTATCACCAGGAGTAGTGTCTCAGCATCTCTTATTTCAGATTTTAGCCATGTCTCTAATGTGGCTAGGATGTCTGGGTTTTGTTGGGTCATCCAGGCATTAAAATCTGTGATTTTATTGCATATGCTTCTAATGTTTAGCGTGACCATTTTTAAACTTTTAGGATGTATTCTTTGGTGTGGGGTTTGCTTGGGACTTGGGATGTCACCACACTGATGTACAGAGGAAAAAAGATGGTTTGTTTATTATGGCATCTTTAGTAAAGATGGGTAGAAACATTACCTTGACATTGGAACTGACATTTTTAGTATTTTGGGGTTACAAAAGTGGAATGGAGTTATGAGAAATAAGCTTGAGAATATTTTTGAGTAGCTAACAGGAAGATGGTTGATAGATGTGGATGAGGTAATGGTTGAGGTCTGCTTATTTATCACTAGTATGGGTGGTGATGTTAGGAATGAGAGGAGGATGAATAAGGTGATAAAGGAATGAAACAGCATGGTTAGTTTGAAGATAGGTGAAGGCTACCAGCTGAGCCAGATAAAATTTTGTAGATAATTCTGTCATTTGTAAATATTAATATAAGCCACAGGCTTGTTCTCTTAAATGGGAAAAATGGTGGTAAATGTGGAACTGCAAAAATGTAACAACAGTGCACTCTGCTGTAACAAAGCTGATAAGTCAATTCACTGATGTCAAAACTCAGAGCCGAGATGTCTAGATAAAGGCATTCTGCCTATTGTTTTGAGGCCAGAGTTAATGGCTAGAATTTGCATGTATAATTTCTTTTATTGCTCTGGTTCCTGACCAACTGTCAAGATGTTTTGGGGATCCGTGGTGGTGATTTGAAATGTTGCAAATTTATTTTGATTTGCACATTGACAGCAATATCAACAGTTTGTTGATGAAAGGTGTAAACTTTGTGCCAACTTACTTTTCTAATATAGCTGATATCATGTTGGAAGCAGGATGCTTTTGTCGTAAATTATATTTAAAAGTTTTTTTAGCAAAACTGACACGATGGTTGATGTGAATAGTTCTTTTGATGGTGAATCACTTCTTAATGTATCTTTACATGAAAATGAACTTGTTAATATTTTTGTAGAAGAGGGTAACATGAACAGGCTCTAGATGGTGGCACAGCTGGTTTTTCATTTAGAACTTGTTATGGAAAATTCAAAATACCTAAGGTTCCATTTGTTAGCCCTTTTAATCCCCCAAGGACATCAACAGCAGTAATTGCTTTTGAAAAAGTGTTATGCAAGCAAATACAGGAAGAGTACAGGAAATTTTGCAAAAGTACAAAGCCTCATAATTTAAAAAAGAATGAACAGAAGGCTTTACAGTACTTACGTAGTGTCAATGATTAAGTATTTACACAAGCTGATAAAGGGGGTAATTGGGTGGTTATGTCAAGACAAGGATATAACCAAATAGTGGAAAGTTTGTTGCAGGATGTCAGTGTTTATGAAAAATTAAATGAGACTCTTTCTGATATTGACAATGATTCTCTGTTGGATTTATTGGAAAAAGGAGAGAGACTGGGTTTTTTTCTCCCCAGGATGTCAATAAATTGCATATTAAACATCCTAAACTGGCTAGGTTTTATGCAATTCCCAAAGTCCACAAAAATTTATTTAATCCACCCAAAAGCGCATCATATCAGGGTTGGGGGGTTATCTACAGAATGTAGGGATACTTTTGGATGCACAGTTGAAGGAACATCTTATTCGTGTCTCCTAACATATTAAAAATGGGAAAGAACTATCTGATATGATGGATGGTATGGAATGGAGAAAATAATATTTTTGGGCTTGTGTTGATGTAAAATCACTATATACCAATATTTCTCATCGGTGGGGTTTAGAAGCTGTGGCCAAGTTGTTGGGAGAAGGACCAAGAACACATTTTTTATTACAGCTGTTAGAGTTTGAACTTACTCACAATATCTTTACGTTTAAAAATTCACATTTTTTTACAAAGAACAGGTACAGCAATGGGGGCATTGTATGCCCCATCATATGCTGTAATTTTCATGGGGTTTTTTGAAGATAGATACATTTATAGGAACGCATATTTCATTCAGAATGTGATAATTTTTAAATTATATATAGATGATTTGTTTTTTTTTTTTGTGTGTAAGGGAGAAATCAGCCAGTTTGAACAGTTCATGACTGAAGTTAATCAGAATCAGTGTGGTATCACATTTACTTATAAGACACACAGGGATATCATACAATTCTTAGACATGGAGTTTTTTTTGTTGGGGAGGATAGTAAGGTCTCTTTCAGACCTTATCACAAAGATACAGCAGCCAATATTTTTTTATGTGCTGACAGCATGCATCCAGAACATTTGTTAAATTCTGTGCCTTAATGGAGAATATAAACAATCTGGTGACAACATTTATGATAAGACAACTTTGGATAAAGAATTTGATAAAGTCACATCCAAGCTAGTCAGCAGGGGCTATTCTAAAGACATTTTGAAAAAGGCAGAAGATAAGGCCAGAGGTGATTTCATTATTTCTAGTTCATCAGGTTGAAGAAAGAGTTTTATGAATTCTGTTTCCAAGAAAGCTTCTGAGGATGATATATATTTTTTGTCAACAAATTTTCTCCTTTTTCTGGTACCCTAAAAGTCCTTGTATATAGATTTTGGCCTATCATCAAACAAGATGACGAGGTAGGGAGGCTTTTTACTGGTAGGTTTGTTTTTTCACACAACAGATTTTTGAATTTAAAAGAGCTACTTAATTTAAGGCAACCAATAAAGTTATATATAGTAGATAAAAAACACAAGTGAACCAGGCACAACGACAACTGCAGTTCAATCTCCACAAAGGCAAAACTCAGTCCTGGATAAAATAACTCCTTCTTTATTCCAAAAACATAAATTGTGAAATGTATATATAGTGATAGATTAGTGGGCACTTTCAGGTGCGGAAGATGTAAGGTATGTGATAAGGTTAAGAACATTTTGGGGAGCTTTATCAATGGGAAGAGATTCAGGGCCCTGGGATCTTATAATTGTAGTAGTAGTGGGGTTGTTTATGACATCGGATGTAGTTACCAGCCCACCAAGTGGTATATTGGACAGACCAAAAGAATGGTTAAGAAAAGAATCATGGAGCATCTAGAGGATGGACATGGGAGGCTTAATAATTCTGTGGCTCAGCATTTCAATTCTGTTCATAATGGAAGTACAAGGGATTTATTTTTTAGTGTATTAATTAAGCCTTATGTAAAACAAGGTGTTGATCATGCACATACCCTTCTAAGAATGGAAACTAGATGCATTATCAATTATAGAAGCTTATGGCCAAATAGCCTTAATATGGAACTCGATTTACGTGTAAAATCAATTTTGATATCAGTTTTTTAGCATTATTTGAAATCTAGATAAATCTTTAGTTATATATTTTTTATATATCGTGTATAATATGCTTTATTTGTTCGGTACACATTGCTGAAAATAATTCGTAAATATGAACATTTATACTGGTCCTCGAGGGGACATTGTACGTGGTGTTATATTTAGTAAGTTTTAGTGTTTAAAGTGCATATTTATAGGATTTTTTTATATGTATGTATTTCTAACACAGTGCAATGAGATGTTGACAATTTGTATGTTACAGTTCAGCAGTAGTTCATCTAGTTGATAATGAATGTGTCAACGTTCAGATGTATTTTTGTCACCACGACTCACCCATTGGCTAATTGTTTTATTGTGTAATTGATGGACTTGTATATGACATGCACTATCCTTGATGTGAATTATTCCCTGGAAGGTGTAATGCCGAAGTACTAGGAAGCACAGTAAAGAGTTGGGATAGTGACCGTTACTCCAGTCTTCGTGGGTGTGTTTTTTTTTTTTTGCTCTGGTACTTCTGCTTTTGCAGTGTGGTATTTTTTCCTCTTGAACTTCACATTTTGTTTGGTTCTGATAAGAGATGTCAGGTTAATTTGATTATCTAGGTGAGTGTAGAATTTATTCACAAATATATTAGCCAGGTCAGCATCTGGGGGGGGGGTTACAGTAATACTTGAATTTTGAGACTTCATAATAAGATTATAGGAGGTTAGTAGGTTTGAAGTCTATGAAGAATGTGATATTTACATGTGATGGTTTGAGGATTTTGAAGGAGAAGGTTAAGTTTATGGTCAGATTTATCTAGGGAAGTGTATTCCAGTGAGGTAGTGCATACAGATGATATATTTGTAAGGACTAGGTGAAAAATATTTTGTCTTCTAGTGGGTTCTTTGAGTGTTTGGTCCAGGGAGTTCTTGTTTATGAAATAAGGGAATTTTGGGGTGTTACCTACATTTGAGATGTAGTTATCCTAATTTATTGAAGAATAGTAAAGTTCTGCCAGGTGATGGAGTTCCTATATATTTAAAGTTTATCCAGTTTATTTAGGAATTGAACAGGTTTTTCAGGGAACACTGAGGGGAGTCATTAATATGATCTAATCATTGGTTTTATTTAGTGCAATGTGTATCCAATAAGTACAGTTTGCAGGTCTCTAGGAACCTGCCTTAAGGTAATGTGTCTATAACAAACAAGGATACTTCACTGCAGTTTTCACTGGGTTTACAAGTGTGGTAAGTACAAAACCCTTGTGTACAAGGAGTGCTTTCTGCAATTTTAAACCAAGTTTATTTATTAAAAAAAAAAAAAAAAAAACACTTTTATTGCATTATTACTTGTGGCATAGGCAAACAAGCATTTATATAAAAGTAATCAAACATATTAACAAGTTCACATTTACATCACATCTATTTTATATAGCCTGCAATCTAAGTAACATTACATACATTAATCAGTTCCTGCCTTCTCTAAAAACTCATTCTTCCTCCAAAACATTTTCTGCATGTATTATTCCCACAGTTTCAATTTTTTGTATGTAATTTACTCCTACCTTTTTCTAAAGATCCCACTTCCTGTTCTTTTATCTCTGTTACAATATTTACAACTTCAAGCATATTTTGATTTCCATTTTCTAGTGATTGTTTTTTTGGCAGGCTCCAGAATTAAACTTAACAAGGCTTTACTATGTCTAGGCAATTCAGATCCTGTATCCCAGCTCAAAAAATCCATTCCTTAGTTACTGTTATTTGCTTACAATTTAAACAAAGTTTCAGTAATAATGCACACTCGCTACAAGTGCAGGAGGGCGTTGAGGTCAGGCACTTTGTTATTTAGAGTCCTAGCATTAAGCAGAACTACCTTGATGTTGCCTGGTTCTTGATCTGTTTTTTTTTTTCGTTAGGTTGGGAGTTCCATTAGCTGGACGCTGTCTAAAAAAGATACTATGAGGGCAGCAAAGGGTTTAGCCAGTATACAGAAGCCTTGGAATGAGAAGTGGAAGCCATCCTTAGCAAAGCAGGTAAGGCTTCCATGGGTTGCATCCCAGGCTGTCACCTACTGTAACCCTCTCAGATGACACCATTTATCCAGCCAATTGTTGAAATCAGTTATCTTTTCTTTGTACTTCAACATAATTTGTGGAGAAGGAAGGATTCCACTCAATACCAGCTTTCCTTCATTTGTGACATGTATGAAGAGCTCAAAAATGTTTCTGTGTATATCCCTCAGGGTTTTGCGTGCCAGGTCATTTACACCCACATGGACCAAGTATGTTGTAGTCATTTTTGCTTGAGCTTCTTGAGGACCCTTTTAATGTCAGAGATCTGAAACCTGAAAGACAACTGACGGTCACTCTATTTTTCTCCACCTTGTGAGAACAGAGTCTGTGTGCTTGACTATGGAGTCACCCATTGCCAGTATGGTTTTATTAGAGGAGGGTTTATGTGTACTGAGTTTGGGGGAAAGTGTGTGTTGCTCACAGACTGTGCTCATATGTGAGAGTGATGCTGCCATCTTAGCTAAATATTTGCATTGCTGACAGATAGCGTGTGACAAGGTTAGTAATAGTTCATTTTCTGTGAACATCAAGCGATTGTTACATTATCTGAGCAGACCAAGTACTGTGAGGCTGGAAAGTGAGTGAAGACAAGCTGCCTTACCTTCCATTTAGTCCAAGAGTATAGAAATATGGGATATAAGGCTTATTTGTACAGTATTTGACTTGCTTGAATAAATTCTTATCAGTGCAGTATAATATTAGTAGAGTAAACCATTTGCAGTATAATAAATAAATACTGGTATGGTTTTAACTAAGCTAGAAACAATTTAATTTGGTCCTGATACAAGGAGTAGTACCTTTGCACAACCTGCTCTGTTTAAGGCTCTATCTAGCCTTGTTAATTGTAAAACTTCAGCTGAAATGCCTACACATATTGAGTACAGATTTTTGAGGCATTGCATGTGTAATAACCGTACCCTAGCCCAGCAATCAAGAAACCTCAGTCCTCACCACTAACACCAGGGAGGGCATCTCATATAAGAGGAAAGGATAACAAATACACACAGTAAAGACACTACTTACATAAGACAACAGGCAGCATGCTGATAAGTGAGATATCAAGATCAAAATGCTCACAGTCTCTCTCTGAACAATAGTTTTTAAACTCACTAGCAAACATCTTTGTTAGGCCCTCCCAAATTACATCATTTTTGACCCTTAGGTTTTCCCAGTATACACATTACATCATTTTGACACTTAGTCAGGAGACAATGTCCACGATTTCCACATATGGCATATGTTATCTGTACTACTGCTTCCTGCGTGGAGATATCCAGTAGGGACACCAGGTAAGTAAGACTCATAATTATGTGACCTAAATGTGGACGCTACAGGCAGCTGAAGAGATGAAATACCTCCCTATTGAGGCAGCATAACCAGCAGGGGTGAATGGTCTTACCGGTGGACTATTTATAGCTTACTGGAATACTTTACATAGCATGCTTTGGCATGTAAATGTTCTTGTAATGCTTACCCAGTTAATGTATGTCATTAACATACATTACATAAGACAGAGATCCTCACTATCACTCTTCAAGAGGAACCTTGATGAGTGGATGGGTAACAGAAAGTTCACACCGGGGATCACACCAACAGCACTAATAGATAGGGGCCAATGGTACTAGCTGCTAGTATAAGGGTCTAGGGAACTACTAAAGGGGCGGTGAATACCGCACAATGTGGCTGGGCTAATATATGCCTTCGGGTAGATAGCCCAGTACCAACCTATGAACCTATTCTGAGAATTGTGGATGCATGGTTGTGAAGTGGAATTTATAACTTCTGTGAGTGTGTGCTGCTACCTGGTGTTTGATCTGCAATGTGGATGTCCTGAGTTATGTCTGCAAAGCATTGCTTTTCATAAGCACAACTCTCTCTCTGGTTAGCACAAAACAAATGTTAATTCACCGAGCAAGTTATAAGACCTAAATTATCCTCCTGGACATCAGGCAAATCAAAGATATCCAGACAGGAAGTGGAAAGTCAAGAAGTTTGAAGTCCACTATGGAGACTGTCAGGTTGGTGCAATATCTTTTTATTCCATTATATATCTCACATACGTCTCAACCTCTTAGGGCAAGAAACCTGAACAAAGCCATAAATAATGGCGGGAAGGTCCAAAACTATGGACAATTTTTAAATATTGCTCTTACAAACTTAGAAAGTTGATAGAATAACATATTTTGTGTTAGCATGAATGTTTTGAAGGGTATGAAATCTGAAACTCAAATGTCTGTCATTAGTTTCTGACTTCAATCTTTAATGACTTGTCAGTGTTTTGCCAGAAATTCCCAGTTTTATGAAAAAAAATGGACCAAAAATATGAAACAAAAATCTGGACATTGTATGTAAATCTGAACTGTTGAGAGGTATGTGTCTCAGCATCATGCATCTCAGTGTCCTTTATCAAAATGTGGGAGATAGCATGTAGCAGGTGAGAAAAGTGTGCAACTCTCGACTGTAGAGAAAATTAACAAATGTTGTAGTGTCCACAAACAGAAAACACAACAGTTACCTGTGCTTTCAAGCTAACAAGATTCCTTCATCAGGAGTTATCAGGAAAAGGACTCCTGTTAGCATGGAAGCTCAAGTAACTGCAAAACATATGTCAGCCCGATAAAAAGTATTGCTTCTCCTCTGTGTTCCACTGTGTTTATATGAGCACAAGACTGCAAATTCAAAACAAACAAGAATCAGATTCTTAGGTGTTGTTTGTTGTGTTTGAGAATGATAGGATGTTGAACTATAATGATTTCCTGCCTTCTACTGTACCCTAACAGTTTGGGTTCTTTTTTTACCTGTAATACTAAGGGAGTTTCTGATCTAAAATATTATATGACAGCTGAAATGGGTGCCAAAAACATACCTAGAGATTCTTAAATGCATAGGAGTATTCCCTACTCACTAATTTAAATTGCAGGTAATAAGGTGTTTATTCTTAAAATGTACTTTAGAATATTTACTAGACAATACTCAGCAGTGTTAAACTTTTTTAATGTGATTTTTGAATTCTGTGTTCTATGAAATCAAGCCAGTTTATTTTTTCCTGGAAATGTTTCAGGGACTCAAATCTTATTTGATATGCTTATTATAAACAAGACATTAACCTATTGGAAGAACGTGTTGCTCTTTTGCAAATGCTGACCTTCTCCATTGCTTAACACTTACCACAGAAAAAGCAAATACTGATAATTATATTCCTACAAGCCCTAACTGCTAAATCACTTCAAAACCTAATTGCATGTCTTGCAACAGTTCTCTTTGTCAACAAACAGCACCTGTCTAGTAGCTGATAAAAAGCTGCTATGTCTATCCATAGTTTATAGCGGATAGAAATCTCATGGTCTATGAATTCTAGTTAATATATTTGCCATTATGTGAACCACCCTGTTAACTGACATATTGATCAGTGCTGTAGGAAAAACAAACTGATATGTAATATTATATATAATAGAAAGTGTTTATATTTAAAGTTCAGAAGCTCTGTAATAACACAGATACATATTTAATGTGTGTGTGTGTGTGTGTGTGTGTGTGTGTGTGTGTGTGTGTGTGTGTGTGTGTGTGTGTGTGTGTGTGTGTGTGTGTGTGTGTGTGTTTGTAAATGTGAATAGCCATAAGCTTTACAAATGATCCAACATCATAATTCAAATTATTTGACAATGAGTGTTAATGATATAATTTGGTTTTGAACTGATTTAGCAGTTAGGGCATGCATGCATATAATCATTAATGTTTATTTTATTCTGTTCTAAACAAGTTCAGTAAGGGATTAGTAATGTAACATGACAGCATTTGTAAAAGAGCAGTGCATTCTGTCATTAGATTGTTTTGTTTATAATAATTTACAAAATTAACACATTTAGATATGAGTTATCAAAAAGATAATTATATTTACTGGAGAAGAATGCCTATATCATTCTCACAATTTGTTACCTTTAGTTGGTCATGACTTTGAGGTGCATGTGAATACCACCAGGTGTGTACTATCTACAAGTTTCTGTGCAATTAACACTTCTGCAACTTGTTTACCTGGATGATCAGCTCAGCAAAGTCCATTCTCTGCAGTGGCTCTGACATCATAGTAAAACAAAGAGCTGCAAAGGAGTTAAAGAGTATTAAAAGGAAGTGATAACAGTACAGAAGCATAGGAATATCTGTCTTGTTACAGTAGACAACATAAAACATATACAACTGTTACAGCTGATCCAAATAAACAATGTTGACAGGATGTGCAGATCCAGCTTACAGTTACATAGGTTCATAAGTTCATAGGTGTGTACTAGGATAATGGCCCTGGAGCCTTTACAAGCCTAGCTCATAGGATTACCCTGGTATCGTGCCACCCGACCTTAGTTCCTAGTGCCTCTGTCGAGTAGAGCCACTGGAGTGATCCCTGGGGTGAATTTTCTATTTCCCATCCACTCATCAAGATTTCTCTTGAAGAGGGCCAGTGAGGTGCTCTGCTTGACATGTATGGGAAGTCTGTTCCATAGCATGGGCAGTCTCTGTGTTATGAACCTGTCCCTCCAGCATGTTCTGTTGATTGTGGAAATGAGGTTGAGGTTTATAGAGCGTGTGGTGTGGCGGGATTGGGATTTCTTTAGATGTAGCATTTCTAACAGGGCTGGGTCAGACATGGCTTTGTAAGTCAAGCTGAGATCGCCTCTAATTAGGCGATATGAGACAGAGAATAGTTGGAGTTTTTTGAGACTGTCCATATAGGACAAATGTTTAAGGCCTAGGATCCTCTTTGTGAGGTACTTTTGTGGCCTCTCCAGTTGTTGCAGGTGTCTAGTGAGGTACATGCCAAATGGGGCATTGTACTCGATGATTGGCCTAATGAGGGAAGAGTAGAGGGAGACAATGACCTCTTTCTTCCTGGATGCAAAACTCTTAGTAATGAGATGTGTTACACAGAAGGACTTTCTGAACACAGTTGCAATGTGGTGGTCAAAAGAGAGGTTGCTGTCAACCTGTGTTCCTAGATGTCTTATAATGCCTTCTGTGTTCAGTGGACTACCATCGATGTGATAATTCAAGGGAACTGGGTTTCTCCCAAGGGGGATGACAACATTTTTTGGCATTGAGCTTAAGGCCATGGTTCTGGCACCAGTTGTTGGTCTCATTGAGGCCTTTCTTTAGGATGTCAACATCACTTGGGGAGTTAATAATAGCTCCCAACTTGCAATCGTCTGCAAACTTTGTCAGTGTCAGCCAGAGTCCCTTCGTGTTGGCCTGGACTTCAGAGAAGTAGATACCAAAGAGGAGAGGACCCAGGACTAAACCCTGTGGGATTCCACTCATGACTGGTCGATAGTCTGACTTGGAGTCAGCTGCTTTCACACTGTGGGTTTTATCTGTGAGCCAGTTTGCAATCCACCTAATGATATAGGAGCTGATGCCTAGCTTAGTGAGTTTTTCTATGATTCCTGAGCAGGTAATGGTATCAAAGGCCTTGGCCAGATCAAGGTAGGCTGTATGAACCACCTTGCCTTCATCCACAGCTCTGGTGACTGACTCAAAGAAGTCGACCAAGTTGAGCAGGCATGATCTACCCTTCACAAAACCAAACTCTGTAGGATCCAGAGTTTGGCGATTCCCTATATCCTTGTTTATTAGGTCCATGATGATGCGTTCCATAGCTTTGCATATCAGACTCATCAGGCTAATGGGGCGATAGTTCCCGGGGTCTGTTGTCGCTCCTCCCTTGTGGAGAGGGATGACTGTAGCAGTGCGCCATTTGGTAGGGACAAAGCCTGAGGTGAGGCTGTGATTGAACAGGGCACACAGGTGAAGTGCCAGTTCACTCTATAATTCATGTAGAACACAGCCGGGGATATTGTCAGGTCCCATAGAAGCTGTATTCTTGGTCTTGGACAGTGCTGTTTTAACCTGTGCAGCAGTAATACTGGGTGCCTGGCAATCTACTGGTATTGTGATTGGTCCTTTGGGAGGGGGAGAGGGGTAAAGTTGGCACTGAATCTGTCGGCCAGTATATTGGCAATATCAGTTGGCTCGGTATAGGAGGTACCATTGTCCAGTAGCTCAGAGCAAATCTGGATATTGCCATGGAGATTCTTTACATAACTATAGAAGGCCTTATGGTTGCTTTACTATCTGCTACAATTCTGTTTTCATAGCTAGCTTTAAAGGATTTGATTAGGGATCTCAACCTTTTGTTGAGGCTGATAAGGAAGTGTTTCCAGTCTTGGGACTTCACCTTATTCCATATCAGTTTCCTCCTTCTGTTCTAGAGTTTGTTTATGGCAGGGGACCACCAGATTGATACAGATTCTGTAAGCCAAATAGATGGTGCAAATGACAATTTCATATACAGATCAGCTTTCACAAATACCAGTGTGTTATAGGCAACTAGACAACATGCTCGATAAGAAAGCTTTTAAGGACTTAGAGCGTTGATGAATTTGTCTGAATTAAGACTTTGCTGCAGAACAAGCAAATAGCAAATCAGCAATGGAGTGATGGAAAAATGATGGGTGCATTTACAATTTTGACCTTAATTTATTACATATATTATTGGCAAATCTATGCCCCCTACTTTCTCTCCTGCATCCTTTGTGTTCCTTTCCTCTGTCTGGAAAGCATAAAAATGTTTATAAAATGGAGGGTAGGTGGGACTGGATCTCTCAAAACAATATGAACTAACAAGGGACAGATACAAAAAGAGAAAAAAATAAGTGAAAAACACGATACCTTCCAACTAGAAAACTGTGATTAACATAACGGCTTTGATAAAAATATTCTGTGACTGACTACATTTCTAAACTTTTTCAGAATCTAAATAAGCCATATTATAAGGGAAAAAAATTAAATGCCTCTGTCATCCCTGTTGAATATCATGTCATCTATTTTTGCTGCAGCTTGATCAGTTGTAATCTCATTAAGTGATAATGCCATGTGCATAAGGTGTTATCTGTACTGGAATATTTAGTAGTCTCTGTAATATAGTACCTCCCTGATGTTCACATTGCATTTAGATAGTACAGTGCCTGACTGGTTAAGCTGCGATGGAGCAGCGGTTAGCATTACCGCCTCACAGAAACAGGTTCTCTGGTTTGATCCTCAGCTGGGGTGCCTTCTGTGCGAGTCTGCATGTCTTCCCCTGTGGTCATGTGGATTTCCCCTGGGTACTCTGGCTTCCTCCCACATCCCAAAGACATGCTGTAGGTGGATTGGACACTCTAAATTTGCCCTAGGTGTGAGTGTGTGCATGTGTGTGCCTTCTGTGGAAGGTTGGGTGCCGGGCTGGCAACTCAACACTGTAAAACTCCACTGCCAATCATGAGTGGACAGATGATCTGCTGTGGTGACCCCTAACCGGGAAAAGCTGAAAGAAGAAGAAGTGGCTGACTGGCTAAGTCCTCTCCCTCACAGTTTCCAGGGTATAGATTTCAGTCCTGACTTACAGGCACTCTGTGTGTGAAGTTTGCTTGATCTCCTTGGGTAGTCTGACTTCTCATCTCCCTCCCCAAAAATGCTGGTTGATTGGCTACTCTAAACTGGTCCATATGTAGACAGAGAGACACACACACACAAACACACACACACACTTTGAATACTTTGCTGCTTATGAGCCTTTTTAAATATATTCTACACTAATTCTCAGTAATTTGTGTAAACTTTACTAAATAACATTTCTATACTCTGTACGGAAGCAGTTTTCATTCTGAGTTATCCTGTAAAAACACTATGGCCCAGTGGTTATAAACAAGATAAAAGCTAAAAGCTCAAATAACAGCAAGACCAAATTGAAAACTTTGATGAGAATGTGTACAGTTTAAAAGGAAGAAACTATATCACAACTCTGCCAGTTGACAGACGTAATGAAGGCATGTGTGACATTCCACGTGTTAGCAGACAGCCACAAGTTTCTACACACTACTGAGGCTGTTGGGGTAATTAAGATTTCAACAACCAATAAGCAGAAAGAAAACCTACACCATCCCCCACGTCTGGCACTTAAAGAGCTAATGTGACGAGCACAAACTAATAAAAGCAGCCAAATGCATCTGTAGTAACTTTGTTCTGACACTGAAAGTCAAGAAGGCCACTCCTGTCAAGAGGGACTTGTAAAAGTGTTCTTTTTAAAAATATTTTGATGCAGGCTGGGTCAACAATGAGCAATATATATTTTAATATTCACTTGCTGGCAGGCTGATTGATGACATTTAAGTTGTTCCCAGGTATACCTGTGACCCTGGATAAATATGCGTGTGTGTGTGTGTGTGTGTGTGTGTGTGTGTGTGTGTGTGTGTGTGTGTGTGTACACATGCATGGTGCTCCATTTGATACGGGTTTCTCTGCCTTGCGCTCCTTGTTTTCCAGGATAGGATTTCACCCCATCATGACCCTGAATTGGATGAAACTGTTTAAAGACAATGGATGGACAGACGTAGGTAGGCTATTGTTTAGAATAGAATGACAAGCTTCACGTTTAGAACACAAACATAACACTCTGTCATCTAGGCTGGATGTTACTTTAGCATATATTGTCTTAGCACCAACTTTGTGTTGCTTACTAACTGCTGCAAACTGATTCTCCTCTTACCCTCTCTACATTTCTGTCATGGTGAACCCCTGCAAGGAACAGGAGGTCTTGTAGGGCTTAATTTAAGCTAGTTGTTGTATTGTCTGTAGACCTGGGGAAATGACTCCCCAGCTCAAGAATATAATAGCAAAATGAATTAGATGTGCCACCTTTGTACTGTCCTTTCCAAATATTCTCCAGCTACACCTTACTCATTCATTCATTTTCCAATTATTTGAGTCAGTTCAGGATAGCAGGGGAGTTTAAGCCTATCCCAGCATTCAATGGGTGCAAGGCAGAATATCTTAACTTTATTCACATGCCAACCAACCCTTTACAGTATGTCAGGCTGTGCAGACACACACACACACACACAAACACACACACACACACGCACACACACACACACGCACACACACACACACACACACACACACACACACACACACACACACACACACACGCACACGTGCGTGCGCACACACACGCACACACACACACACACACACACACACACACACACACACACACACACACACACACACACACACACACACACACACATTTACACCCAGTGACACATGCATTAATACACCTAAGTGCAATCTAAAGGATCAGCAGTTCACCTACAACACATCTCTGAGATGTGGGGGAAACAGATCACCCTACAGAACCCAGATGTAATAAAAAAGAAGACTTTCTGTTTTCACACAGAATATATCCCAGGCAAGAAATAAACTAGACAAACAAGTGTTATAGACAGCTGTGTTATCCACTGTGCTAGTGTGCTAGCCCTATTATTCTTAAACAACTACAGAAACTGTAACAACCGCTATCCGAATTAACAGCAAATTGTTTTTATCATTTTTATATATATATATATACACACACACATGTCATTTTACCATTGTTACTTTGACCCAAACATTCATCTCGCTCTGTTTTTAAGATGAGCTTACTTTTGTAATTGAATTACTGAGTTTGCTGATATGTACTAATGTGCATATTTTTTGTAACCCTATGTAGAATATTTATGTGCTATGTTGTATGACTATTTAATAGTTTGTAGGTCTCCCCTTAGAAGGGGCCCATGGTCCATTTGGGCTACCTACATCATACACTTAAATAAAATTAAGCAAAACAGTGTAAAATATATTGTTTGTATGAGAGACAGACAGTAAACCAGTGTTGAGGCAAAGGGCAAACTTTAGGATAATAAATTAAATATTAACCCTATCATGCAGAGATAAAGGTGTGATCTGTCTTAATCTGAAAACATTCGCAGCTGAGATCAAACTGTGAAGCGTAGTTATAATCCAGGCTGCATGCATGAGTAGTTTCCTACACAAATCAATATTGAGTCAAGTTAGGCCCACAGTGATGAATTAAAAAAATGAATACCTCAGCTGTGTTTAATATGTTTAAAGTGTGGCTCTATAGTGAGATGTAATGACACCTCTAGCATTACTGACTGTTGCATTATTCTACTAGATGTGGTATAAAAAGAACTAGCAGTGTACAAGATTCTGGAAAACATGTTGCTACTATGGAAACTACCAAAAGGTTACAGTTCCATGCCCTTTTCTCTTAAGTAACTAAGAAGCCCTATCTGCTGTCTTCACTGGAATCAGACATGTCACAGAACATGACATATCACTGGAAGCATTTTACATTCATTTTATGAAATACCTAAAACTTACATTTTGTAGGAATGCTGTTATGAGCTTCAGTATCCATGCAGGGAATGTGTTTTTATATTTTATTTGTTTACTTATTTAATAAATTTGTAACCCACTAAGTGGAGCGATTGAAAGTGGATCTTTTTAAGGCATAAATACACAATAGATTGATTAAATAGTTTGTGAAATGTATGGATGATGCGATATCCTGTCATTTTCATGTGTCTGTTCTGCAAGACCTACTTTTTTGGCTTACCAGTGACATAGCCAGGTTATTTTAGATTACTCAGGACAATACGTCTTAGCAGTCCTTAGTGAATTGGGTAAGGGAATAAACTGACTAGGGGGGGGGTCACACAACAGACAAGTGAGAAGTGATAGGATGTAAGTTCTGGACTTTAAATGATTACATAGTGTGGCCTTTACTGTAGCATACTGCCTAACAAATGTGTTAAAATTTGTAAATGCAGCTGGGAATGTGGTCATACTGTGGAAGTCATAATACTAGATTTATTGCTTATCATCAATGAAGTGAATAATATCTTCTGCTCTGATGGGTCAGTTGGCCTTTGCTTTTTATTCTTTTGTGAAACCACAAGGTTATCTAGATATAGGCTCATATTTTAGGTAAATATCTGCAGGGAGTGGATGGTTAAATGCTTTATGATTTACACAAGTAAACAGTAATGCCTGGTAGAAATGGGCATGATGTAACTGACTTATATACACCCTGGCCTGTTGGATACAGCAAGGAAATGAAGACTTACCAGAGCGGTCACTGCAACTGAATATGATCTTGGAGAAACATGTACTGTGGGTCAACTGTACTAACCTCTGTAATACCGTGCTACTGCATTGCACTTAGAAAAGTGAGATCTGGGAAGGAGTGAGCTATAGGTAAATAGTGCATAGACAGCATGAGGTAGCATGACTTAAAACTAATTCGTTAACATTTGATTTATAAAGCTACTGTCCACCTGTGTAGCAGTACTGCTGCCTTACTGTACTGTGACACCAAATACATTCACTGACTGAACAGGCAATTTGAATGCTACCTTGGAGCCCTAAATTGGTTTGACTTCAGACAAAAATTAAACATGGCAGTCAGGTCCATTATGCAGAGGGGAGGGATGAAGCCTTTACTGTGAACCATATGACCTGGGAGTGAGTAATGATGCAGCTGCTGGAGGAACTCATGAAAGTATCTATTTAATCTGTGAATGTACATGCCATCTCTGCCTGGGAGGTATTGGAACCATACATAGAAGAACGAAAGCCAGCTTAATTTGTGTAGAGAGATAAATCCTTGATTATTACCCTGGCAGCCCATGTCCTATCAAAGGTAGAGGTAGAATTGCCTGCTGGGTCTGGCATGGAAGAACGGGCATTCCTATCCTCAGGGTGGAGGGGTAGACTAGGGTCACTGTATGCCACTATCCTTTGGCAGAAGGACAACATTTCTTGAGGCAGTCTTGGGTTATGCATTCACCTTACCAAGCCATGAATGTGGTAGCTTTGCTTAGCAGTTGCATGTAAACATACACATGCATGAGAAGGCATAGTGGTCCCCTGTGATGACTTAGATCACACATGTCCCATCCAAGGTGAAGGTTTAGGTTCTTAAAAAGGCAACATCCTCAATGCCAGGATGCTGATAATAACACAGGCTGCCTGTGTGGCCGCCTGACTGATGGCCTTCTAAGAGAGCTATCATCTCTCTGCTGGGGATACCCGTACAGGGAAACAAATAGGCAAGTCTATTTGTGGGAGGATTGATGATTTACAAGCATTGGAACAAAAGGAATACAAAAAACTTATTGTTTCCTGAATGATGTATACCTCTCAACTGTCCAGAATTTCATAGAATGTCCAGATTTTTGCCTCATATTTTGGTATGTTTCTTATAAAATTTTTGACTCACTGACAAATCACTAAAGACTGAAGTCACTAAATAATGACAGACATTTAAATGTAAGATTTCACATCCTTCACAGAATGCATGATAAACCAAAACCTATTATTCTAGCAACTTTCTAAGTTTATAAGACCAGTATTTAAAAATTGTCCCTGATTTTCAACCTTTGTTCCCTCATTATCTTTGGCTTTTCCACAACTTTTGTGCTAAGAAGTTGAAAGGTATGTCTGATGGCTGGCAGGCATTAGGGAATAAAAGCATATAAGTTAAAAAAGATTAAATGTGGAGCACAAACTTAACAAGTGTCCATTCACTTCTTCGCTTTACTGCTAAATACTGTCTTGTTCTGAAAAATAAAATGGCAGATTTCGAAATGAATGCTTAAATCTTGTGTTACACTTCTTACCTAATGTTACAATTCTTACCTAATCTCCATATTCTAATAACAGATGTGTTCTCAATGGCCGCAGCAAAAGCAGGGAACAATCTTCCTCTGATAATTCAGCAAACTACTTAGATGTTTTCTTCTTAAAAATGTATTTCTCAAGCATTTATTTTTTCAAAACATCTGTTCCTTCCTATGACAAAACACCAAGGGCCAGATTCAATAAAGCCTACACTAAGTGTACACAATATGTAATCAATAAAATTCTTATCACATTTTTTTGTGCTTTCTAGTCACTCAGAAAGATTACACTAAGTATACGTGCAGTCTACACTTTGTGGTAACCTTTATGAATCCATGTCAGTATTTAAAGCTGCAAAATTATCAGTAGGGAAACTAAAATAAGGAGGAAGAAGGCATCCATTATGTGTGAATTGTCTGTTCACTCAGAACAGTGTACACTTACTGTACACTTAGTGTAGGTTTATTGAATCTGCCAAGTCTATTCTCCCAAGTGTGTTTTTCTCCTGCTGTCTCTCTAATCCATTTTGCTCTGTTTCTTATATGTCTCTCAGTATATCTTCACCTTCTTACTTTTTATCCTGTGCACAATGTTGAATCCTGCTGGTTATACAACTGATAATACCATCTCAGCTTCTGTCTATCAATTAAATGTATGACATCTAGTTTAGTTTTATCCAGTATTGTTTTAGCTTTCAATGTACTGGTCAAGTCAATAAGTATATGAAGAAAATATTTGTACCCTTTTTACTCTGTTTATACCTGTAAATTAAATCTGATCTTATTCTAATGTTTCACACTTTATTTGTTTGCAGTGCTTATATGGGTGTGTGTATATATATATATATATATATATATATATATATATATATATTCCCTGGATACATAAATAAATGAATCTAATAATGAATAACTGAAAGAATAAATTGATAAAAAAATAAACATTCCCTCCACCACAGTACGTCCTATGACATTAACATACAATTGAATATATTTGTTTATTATTTAATGCGCTCTTGCAGCATGAGAAATACTTCACAACAGCACTGATGTTAAATATACATTATTTTCATGCTGGATTGTACTGCGGTGGTGGTGCTGCGCTATCGTTGTCGCCTCACAGTAAGATGTTGTCCTGTTCGATTCTCAGCTAAAGCGTCTTCTGTGTGGAGACATGCTTGAACTGGCGTACCTTTGTTGAAGGTTGTGGTCAGAGCTGGCAACTCGGTACGTAAAAATCTACTGCCAATTATTAGTGGACCGGAGTTCCGCTGTGGTGACCCCTAACCAGGAAAAGCTGAAAGATACAACAACATTAAATTACATTCTTGCATTTTAATCCTTGCTTCTTGCAGTAACTGAGTACCTGTGGTTGCAAAAAGAAAGGAAAGCAGCCTTAAAATCATGTCTTTCAGTGGCACTCTACTCGTGTCCTTGACCTTTGTAGCTGAAGTGTTCTGCTCTAGGTTTAATGCTGACTGTTCCCATGCAAGCAGAACTAATCTTGTCAACAGTACCATTCCCACATTTTATACAATGCCCACCCATGTTTTGTTTCACTTCCCTTCTGGAAAGAAAACCTATTATATAGATAAGAACCTAGACAGTATGTTGAAAGAATCTATTGCTAAACTCCCCCAAATTTGTCGGGATTCATGGGATTTGTTAAATAAGTAAAAAAATGAGAGCCAGCAGACTGTGGCATAAACATTTATTAGCTCAAAGGCATGAAAAGGAGACAAAACAGACCGGTTTCAGCTGTAAAAATACAAAGCCTTCTTCAGTGCAGTCATTTTTTTACCTCTACAAGGACTTTTTGGAGTCATGCAGTTGCCATACTTGCAGGGGCTGCCTTATCTACATTTGTTAAATAAGATCAATGGAATTGTTTATGATGATAATGCATATTTGTCACCATTGATGTGATACCACATAATGTGGACTCATTTGGCTGGAAGAAATGTTATTCAACATGCAAGTAATGGATTGTGATAAGATTAATGTGGTAGTCAGTCTTATGGCTATGGTGTTATCTAATAATTTTCTTTTTTTTTTGAAGGCCAACTTTTCAAACAGGTAACTAGAGTGGCAATGGGAGCAACATGTGCCCCCAGTTTTGCGAATTTAGTTATGGCCCAATGGGAATCTGCCTATATTTTCAGTAGAAAAATTGTGATTGTTGGGCATATTACACCTGTTTTTTGGATGACATACTCATCCTTTGGCTTGATAAGGAGGATAGACATTTTGAGTTTCTCGGTTATATTAACAGCACAACTGGCTTTTTAAAATTTTCTCATTTTCATAATTTTGAAACTATCACATCCCTTGATGTTGAACTTTCAAAGAATAGAGATAGGAAGTTTTTTTAGCTCCAGTATTGATAGGAAAGTAACATTTTCAAATTCCTATCTTCATTACAGTAGCTGGCACCCCAAATATCAGAAAAAGGCCGTAGTGAAAGGCCAGTTGGTAAGGTTAGGCAGGATGATAACTGATGAGGAGGTCTTTCATCGTGAGTGGTAAACTTATAGAGATGTTTGAAAAGTGTGGATATCCTAGTGAATTTCTTATGAATATTAAACGGGAAGTAACTGAAAAAAAGATCAAGTGACTTTTATACTCCTTTGTTATGTAAATGTAATGTGACCGCGGACGATGTACAATATATTGTTACATCGCCTAATCAAAATGGGGTAGATAATTTGGGTGTGGAGAATAGATATAACACAATACTATTTATTTAAACCTTCATGGTGGATAGTCAGAGCATTTTTAATTGCATTATAAAAAATGGATAATTATTTCAGTAGATAATAATGTAACAAATGTATTAGGAGGAAAGCCTTCAGTAGTATATAGGAAAAGTAAGTCCTTTAAAATCTATTAGACAGAAAAAATAGTTCAATTATTACTGGTAAAAATGGGTATGGTTAACTGTGTGTGCTGTGTGCAATGCAAGAATAAACTTACAGGGCAGCATTTTATTATTGGTGGGCTCTATACTAGGGCCCTTGCTGTTCTCCATCTTAATTAACGACCTTTATACTGTCATCCCAAAAGTCAGCTGTATCCAATATGCTGATGACTCTACTCTGATTTGCTCAGCCACATCTCCAGTAGAGTTATGGTCAGCTACCCAGACCACCTTTAATACAATAGAAAACTGGCTTTCTGAACATCGTCTGATCCTAAATCCCCAAAAAACTAAAATGCTGTTATTTTTACCAACACGTAGGTCTACCGCTTTCACCTTTACCATAAAATCAAATGATGTCACAGTAATCTCCCCTGACCCATCTACAAAACTATTAGGTGTCATCATAGACAATAATCTAAAATTTGACCTACATGTTAACCAAACTATCAAAACCATCAATAAAAAACTAGGGTCACTTTACAGAATAAAAGCCTTCCTAACCCCTCCAGCTAAAATTGCCATAGCTCGCTCTCACCTTCTTTCAACCCTTCTGTATGCATCCCCTCTACTCTCGAATTTAAACAAGACTGTCCTTAACAAACTCTCAATTTGCTACAACCACATTGCCAGGTTTGCCACTGGGCTGCCTTTTAGGACACATCATTGCATCAATCTAAATCAGCTTGGTTGGCTTGAACTACCCAGCCGAATCCAGTATAACCAACTGATTATGGCCTATAAACTCCTCTATAATCTGGACAATACTCCTGCACTTAAAAATATTATCACCTCCTATAACAATCCTAGACTGCTTCGATCCTCTAACAAACTACTAATTCAGACTAGCAAAATTAATAACACAGACGGTGATTCTCTCTTTGCAAACTCTGTAAGTAGATCCTGGAACTCTCTTCCAGCTGATATTACCTTACTTTCCACCTTAGGTCAATTTAAAACTAGACTCAAACAACATTTGTCACTTAACTGGCTATGTCAATGTATCAAGCCTGCCTCTCTCTAGAATGTGCAAAAATCTGTTAACCAGTTTACTGTGTAATTTAATTTAATCCTGACTTGTGCTCAGGATTAACTGTAACCTGTGGAACTTGTTTAACTTGCTTACTTATGTAATCTCTGTAAATAGTCTATAATATGTAATGCTGTATCTGCTTACCCTTGGAGCTTTTCTCCCCGGGCCTCCACTGAAAATGGACATGCATCCAGTCAGACTATCCCGGTCAACAAATGTAAAATAAAATAAATAAAATAAAATAAATAAATTAATTAATGGCTACTAGAATTGCAATTCATCGCAAGTGGTTTATATTGCTTATTATGATGATTGCCCAACATTTTATGTTGGAAAAACCTCCAGAAAGTTAAAAGAAAGAATGTATGAACATTATCTTGACATTAGGAAGGCTAGTACCACTAACGCTCTATATAGACACATACATAAAGACCGCAAGCATAATTTTAAATTTTTAGTTATCAAACAACTAAAAAAAATATTTGAGGGGATTTATAATTGCTGACCATTTACTGAAAAGAGAATTAGTATGGAAGTTAAAATTAAATGCTTTGAATGAACCAGGGTTGAATGAGTCATATTCTATCAACCCTGTGTTAAAATTGAGAGTATTGGAAGTGTGAATTTAATTTTTTATGTATAAATATATGTTTGATATGTTTTATAAACTATTCGATAAAAATGTTTCATAGTATATTTGTAAGTATATCTGCAGAGTATTTTTTAGAAATTCATATATGCCCATCTATATTTGTATTTATTTAATATTAATTTATGTATTATGTCTCCATTGGTTGATTTAAAATCACATGTTTAGGTTGTTAATTAGTTAATGTTGGTTTTAATTGGTTTGGACAGTTTTGAGGAAGTCCCTGAATGGGAAGAAAGCACTTAACTGTCTTGGTTGAATAGAAGTCATTACAAGTTCTGTGTGGTTATCTTGAACTGAAGACATTGTTACTGCTACTGACAAATTTGCTGCTGGTGCCATGCAGGATTGTGTGTTTTTCTTGGTTTTTATTTGGGTCCAGTTCGAATAGTGGGAAGAGATTTGGAGTTGATGGGATTTTTCAAGTTTCTGAATACTGACTCCAGCTATTACTTGGACAGTTACATGAGTTGTCAACTTTTCCATTATTTTGGTGTTGCATCCTGCAATCCCGAAGGTATACCATATTGTTTCAAGTCACCAACATCCCATGGGATGATCATCATGATTCTCTAATTACTTGAGGTTTGAGAGAGGAAAACAAACAACCATCATGGAAAACTATTTATTAAAATAAAAGAATAAAATCGATAAAGTAAACACTAAAAGTCAGTCCAAAAATTCAAGATAAGAGCTTTCAACCTTCTGGCCTTCCCCAGATCCATAGAATGCAACAATGTCATTTCCTTATTATCATAGTCAACATCCAATCAATTCTCATCCATAGGGCAGCAGCCTCTTTGAATCCAACCTATGATCAAGCAGATGACACTGCCTAATTTAGCAACCAATAATTTTCATCTCAGGGTCTGCTGCCCCTTAAGAATTGGTTTCAAAGGGATAATACCATTTAAACCAGGTGGGCGATCTGCTCTTAAGGCTGCAATCCATTTCATTTCTTCAATGTTAGTCCTATTGCACATGTCACCTCCTCCTAAGCTTTCAGAAACAATTTCTAACATTACAAACAAAAATGTATGGTCAGGATTGAACATTATGTGGTGTGAGAGGGCATTGTTTTGGACTTTCATGTCATTCATATGGCGAAGGATATGTTCTTTGAAAGGTCTTTTGGTGTTGCCAATATAATAACAAGAACATCAGGTACACGTAGCAACATAGACCACATTCCTGGTATTGCAATCAACATATTAATTAAGCCAATATATTTTTTGAGTATTGGGGTGCATGAATTCATTAGTGGTATTGATGCTATTACAAGCCTGACATCTTCCACATGAAAAAGTGCTTTCCTTAAAGGCTGAAAACTTGAAGATCTCTTTACATTCTTGTAACAGAGCAGCCTCTTAAGATTCATGCAATTTTTGAAACAAAAACAAGGCATGTCACCTACTATATGTTTCAAGTTATCATCTACAATTAGAATAGACCAATTTTTCTTGATGATGTTACATATTTGGGAGACATCAGAACTATATGTAAGTAAACATCTGATAGGACGCTCTACTTCTTCACATTCTTGGTTATCTCCAGTATTGTCCATCTTGTCAGAAATTAAGGGGGATCCTTTCGTATTCCTTAGTCCTCGTGTCTCCATGGTATGTAGCTGAGTGTCCTTACTTCTATATCCTCATTCTTGAAAGTTAAGTAAAAGGGTTTGTTTCTCATGTTCATAAGTTCCCATATCTGTACAAAGTCTTGATACATGAAGAAACTGTCCCTTCACTATTTGTGGAAAAATATGTCCTGGATGAATACTAGTCCTATGCAAGAGGTGATTTCTCCAACAATCCTTATGGTAAACTGCCGTATTAAAACAATCTGTTTCATCTCTAGTGATTCTGACATCAAGGAAACTTATGTATGTTCTTGACATATGAATATCATACTCCCAAGAAGGCGGTAGTCATTTCCAAATACTTTACAAAATGAAGAAGATTGGTCATACCTCCTTTCCATATAAGGAATATGTCATCCACAATACAACCATAGAATACAATGTCATTCACCCATGGATTGATCTCATTGAATATATACCTCATTTCCACTGAGCCAAGACAATGTTAGAATAACTATTGACACATGGCAACCCCCCACTTCTGCCAATAGTAATCATCCTCATATAAGAAAACATAGTCAAGAATGAGTTTCAGCAAAGTACAAATAAGTACAGCAGATGCTTCTTCCGCTTGTGTATGTATTAAGTCTCTAACTGCAGATATCCCATATTCATTGGGAATAACAGTAAAGAGACTGTGAACATCCATAGTAACCATCATAAGTACAGGTCTATAAGTTAGTGAAACAAACATTTTCAATTTCTGGTATAAAGTCTCCAAAAAATGGGAAGTGTATTTTGTTTTGACATTTGTCAAGTGTACCAGTCTCTCATATCAGGTCTTTGCTGTTCAGTTTGGTGTATGCTCTACCCTTTCTGTGTTTGTTACTGATATTTCTAGTGGGACACACAGGTGTTGTTTTAAATTTGCTGTCATTTGGATTTCTGTGACATTAACTCATTCACTCCAATGGAAGTTTGCACTGTAACTTACAGTGGGAGGAGCCTAAACCTTTTGACAAAATAAAATTATGTCCTCACCTTCACGGCAGGCCTTAGGCATAGGCGAACTAGGCGACTGCCTAGGGCACCGTAAAGGCCAGCCTCTTAAAGGGTGCAGTTTTTATTTATTTTAATTAACAAAGTTTGCGCTTTTCTCGGCACCCTGCTGAAGTGTAACCGGAAGCCAGAACTATGGGGGAGGGGTTGAGTGCCCTCCCACTTACAGCTGCAGGTTGGCCAGGACAGTTTGAAGAAAAAAAAAAAAAGTTACTTCGACAGTCTGCTGTAAGGAGGAACATGCGTGCATTAAGAAATGTTAGTGTTGTTGGTGAACTGATTTTCAGGGAGTTGACGCTCGAGGATTTATTGTTTGAATGGTAAAACTAGAAGAAAAAAAATCTTTAAATATATTAACACGGCTATACAACAAGGACCTTAAGTCTTCCAAGAATACTGTGAATAGTCTTCCCAAGCTTAAGACTAGACAATTCCTTTTGCCTGTGATTACAAACTTCTTATCCTGCCTATCTTTACCACTTATAACATGCACAACAATACCATTCCATACATTATAAATAACATCTACACATCACTCTAGACCTAGCTATTTATCTCTCATCAAATACTGATTTTATTGTTACAAAGTCCTTTCCCAACTAAAGCTCTGCTACAAAATCAGACTTCTAGTCTCAACAGAATCCTGGCTTGCTCTTGCTAAAAATGTTCGACTTCCAAAACTTTGTTATGGCATTTGACTTCTAGTATTTAGCTTGGTATGTAATATGCAAAGATTGCAAATAGAGAAAATAATTTGCAAATTTGCTCTGATGACAGATTCATGGGCACACCACTGTGTTATACTAAAGAAACTAAACTGGCTACCTATGACAGCAAGATCTACTTTCTTATTAGGTACACTAATATGCAAAGTATTAAATTAAGGTTACCAACCACTCCTGAGAAGAAAGCTGCCAATAATGGAAAAGGTCTACACTCTTTAAGAGATTTCCAAGAAAACACTCTAATCTTAAGCAGACCCCATCTAAAACTACCATAGGGGGAAAAAACTTTTTCAGACTAGACCATGCAGTGTGGAGTAAACATCCAATAACAGTGAAATCAGAAACTAGTCACATGGGAGTCAAACAGGCACTACAGATTCTTAAATAATGAAGCAAAATGCAAGTGTTTTAGGGATAATGATTAAAGTGCATTGCATATTAGCATTTCCTCTTCCCAGAATCAAGACACCCCTGTATATAGCTCTAAACATATCTGGATATACCACTTTGTTTCATCTGTTGCGCTTTATTTCATGAATTCTCTTTATACATCACCCCTAGGGATACCTTCTCTGATGATTAAGTCTACCTCTCAACCAAATATTCATAAATCTATACATAGTTTCTGAAAATATAACATTGCATAGGCAAGTTATGTCTGTACTACAGATGGAGTGCTATGAAATGACTAATATTTTTTATATATATAGTATAATGTAATACTGTTTCTGCCATGCTATTTTATGGATATTTGTTATATTGAACCAAACTGTATCTGTAGTTCCTTTCACTACTACATTGTGGCTAAGAGATTCATTGTGCGAAATGTTATATTCCTCTATGCCCATCTCATATTAAAGACCCAGAAAAGGGTCTTTGCACCAGTCCATGTACCTACCTATCTTGGAATACCAAATATCATGTCCTCCAACTTTTTTGCCTTTTATTTCAGCCCAGATAATGTAATGGGAGGGGGGGATTCTTCATTTTTGATGTTACGTTTGAGACACTTTTCATATAGAAAAAGGAAGTCTTGGGAGTTATGAGTTGGAGGTCAGTCAACTTATTGCCTTTGCTTCTAATGCTAATGTTATAGAGAGAGAAAGAACTGGATCTCTTTCGATGTTTTGGGGGAAGGCAAAATGGGTCTGCATCACTTGATTGAAACACCAATTCAGGGAATACCTATTTATCGACCCCTATTCAGTGAACGTCCTTTTATCAAACACACAAATCAATGAACTTTTTTCCCAAGACACTGAGTTATTTGGCCAACATGAAGAAATTTGCCCTTTTCCCACTGTAGTGTGATTTCAGAGTTGGTATATAACATTGGGAAGGGTGGCATTGCCCCGTTTGGTGGGTTTGTTATACTGTGGTGTGTATCGCTCGGTATGTTGGCCTATTAAATTAGTGCCCTGCGAAAACATTCACTGATTTGATTGATTGATAAAAGGGTAGCTCACTGAATAGGGGGTCAATGAATAGGTATTCGCTGAACTGGTATTTTGATCAAGTGATATACACCCAGGCTAAATTGTGGTTTCTAGAAACAAAGGACCCGGATGCTACATAGCTGTTATGAAGAAAAGTATCAAAGCACAGAAGGCATTACCTTAATTTTAAATTTGGACCCTATTTAGGTGTTGTATGAGTGTGTTCTATAAGCTAAAGATTTTGGTTTGTAGAAGTGAAGAAATGTAATATCATGGAGGGTGGATGAGATGGAAAAATGAGTATAGGTGTGATTTGGAGGAGTTTTTTGATTAGTGCAGGAGATAAGTATAATGGTGGGGGGAGGAATTTTGCTAGCAGGTAATATGAGCAAGAGCTGAGTGTAGAAAGAATGGTAAGGATGGGTATTTTTTTTATAAAATAGGTGTATGTGTTAGAGAGTGAATTAGAATGGAAATGAAATAAGGTAGAACAATGTATTTATTAGGGCAGGAGAGAGAAGGGATGGGTCAAGGTAGGAGGCAGTCAGCAGAGGGAGCAGATCAGTTACATAGTAAAGAAAAACTGGCAAAGCTTTTTTTCTAATGGTGTTAATTTGTGATATTTGCTGCAATGAGGTATGAAGAAATGTATGAATGCTGCATGTTCTTAATAATGTCAAAATAATAAGAGACTTGAGAAGGTTAAGGAAGTGGATGAAAAGGATGACATTGTATTGGCTAGATTAAATGTTACTCTTGTGTAAGGGATTGGACATGTTGTTATACAAGTAGACAAACCCTGGGAGTAGCAGGTGCTGGGTGAAAATCTGCCCTTCCCAAACTACCAGCAGTCAGTCAGTGTGTATATGCCCACAGCAACTCAGAAGAGAGGACACAATTAGCCAATTTCACTGCTAAAATTAAAACTTTTATTAGATAAGTTAACAATCTATAATGGTAGAAATTCCAGAAGGGAGTAAAAAGAGCACCTGCACATCTTAATACTACCCTCTCATTCATTCACATCGCGGACAAAAAACTACAGCTCACACTACTGGGCAGAGTACTTTGTTACAGAAATGTCAAAGGATGAAGTCATTATTTTAGTTACCTCATTTGATAGTTCTTGGGCACAGCAACATTACATCAGGAAGCAAGAAGGAAGTTTGGTACTACTGAGGACATTGCATTCCTTGTTAACAATTACAACTGTCCTCTTTATAGTGGCAAGATGAGAAGGCATTAAAATACTAATTAAACAAGTTTTGAATACTTTTTTGAGAATTTTGGATCAATTCAGATTTATTAATATTGTGTATAAATTAACAAATAGCAGCAGACCGCATTTACTATAATTTCTTGTAAGCCATATAAGATTATGATAATAAATTCCATTTGTATAAATAATTTTGCAATTCATACTAAAGGCTTAAAGACTTAACAAATAGGCAGAGGTGGAAACAGTTGACTGCAGCAATGATCAGTATTTAATATACACATATATATATATATATATATATATATATATATATATATATATATATATATATATATATACACACACACACACACACACACACACACACACACACACACACACACACACACACACACATATTGTGGGACTAGTTGCTAATGTATTATAAGAGAAAGAAATAAAATAAAATAAAGAACTCTACTTACAATAATGTCCTGTTGCATAAAGTAAAGTAAGGTAATAAATATCAATGTAGCTGCTTTAACATCTGCATAGGTGACAAGAGATCAGTTATGGTAAGCTTGTGTTCATCATATAACATATTTTAGAATATCAAGGAATTCTTTAGAATGTTGTAGTTAACTTAACATTTTAGATGTTTGGGGAATATTTTAAGCAGAACAGCAACTGTTAATTTTTCCTCAGTAATGACTGGACTTAAATATGGTCTGTGACTTTAATAGGACATGCTGGAGGGACAGATTTATCTCCTAGCAACTGCCACATCTTTGGAACAGGCTACCAATATATGTGAAACAGAGCACCTTTATGACACTGTTCAAGAGGAACCTGGACAAGTGGATGGGACACTGTAAATTCTTATTGGGGATAGTGCCCACGACCGTCCTTGACATAGGCAGTCATCACTAAATGCAGTATTAGGTATTGACTAGTACTGCTATGGTATTATATTGGGTTGAAATGGCTAGGCTTAAAATGACCTCCGGGTCGATAGCCTAGTAATCTCCTATGATTCTATGATCCTATGGAGGGCAGTGCTGAAAGGTAGCTTTATCTGTGTATCTTAATATGATATTTTTAGAGATGTGTGTCTTCTGGAAGATTTAAAAAAATTTTGTAATATCTTTAATAACTGTTAATAGCCATGTAGATGGGAGTATTAATATTGCAGTGCCGTGCCCATTTGATTGCTAATTATTTGGTGCATTTTAAGGGCGGATAAGGGTTCTACACTCCTAAGTATGTCCTCCTTTGTATGAGATGCCTAGCAACTATGAACTTGTTGTCAGGTTTACTCATTTCCTATTGCAATATTACCAGTTTACCGATTTTTTTAATGTAATATAGGCAATTAATTCTTCAAGGGCAACAGGCACTGAATTTGTAGATGAAACATTAGATGTAAAGTTGTTTGTCAGTGGCAATCTCTTCATTAGTTACAGATTTCTTTAATGTGGAATTGTTCAGATGATTTCTCTTCTGCAAAGATTGTTTGTATTGAGTGATATTGGTGGATTGTAATGACAAAAGTCTGAGTAGCCTTTTATGGTTGAACTTTTCTGAAATGGGTGGTTTTGTCATTATTGGTTTATGCATTTTGCTTCTTTGCTTATTAAACGAATGCTTAAAACTACAAATTTAAAACACATTCTAACAAGTGGTGCTATATTACATAAGGGATATAATTTAATGTACTCGGGAAGTTGAATCAAAGAACAAATACATGTATGCATGGCCGTAAAAATGTTTGCAAGGAGTCTGTTTTGAAAACAGCCAAAATGTAAACTTAATCCTCCACTGACAAGATGCATTTCCTATAAATATGGGTTTTCATGGAGTTTCAGTGGCAGAGAATTTTACTGTTCATGCTAAGCCTGTTTTCATTGCAAGATTGTATTGTTTATCAAATGGCTATCTGTGTTTGTGCTATTCTAGCTTAAGCTTCCGTACACAGGGAGGAGAGAAGTTGCTATTCTACTTTCCTGAGCTGTAAGGTTTGCTCGCCTACCCAGAGTAAATTAAACTGTTTAGATTACCTTAAGCAACCCTTTGAATCAAGGCACACAGGCTTCTATTTTCTGAAGACATAACGTTTACAGTAAAGTATGTGTGAAGGAGCAACAGATAAAGCAGGTATCCTTTCTTCTATCCCTTTAAATAATTAAAGGAAATGATTGGACTGGCTTTCTTGGGGAATGAATGACTGGAGTGACTTTTCTGGGGAGTGACCTACCTGTGGGCGTGGCTCGTAGGGGTGTTTCATGAGTATGACGTGGGTGGGGCTTAAGAGGCGCCAGAGCACTACTTCGCCTAGGGCACCATATCAGCTAAGGCCGGCCCTGCTCACCTTTCAAACAAATGTTCATATCTCTAGAACCATAGGGGTTATGAAATAAGTATAAATGGCAAACTCTTCAGCACAAACTGTTTTTATAGTGGTAGTATTCTTTAGGTTCTAGGTCTTAAACTGAATTTATAAGTCACAGTAAACACAGTAATATTTTGTAAACAACTTACAATATCTCAGCAACCACTCCAGTTACCCACATACTGTCAACAGCATTTTATTCATCTAGCTAAGCGCTTTCATATGAGACTAGGGAGTTCTGTCTTTGTTACTTGGTTGTTGAGATATTTAGAAAAATGTGAAAATGATATCTATATAAATTAATATCATAAAAACAACAGGTAATATCTATTTACCTGCACTAGACAGAGGTCAAATATTAATGCAGTTGAGTTTGTCATTGTGTAAGCTTTATGATGAAATCTTTTAAAAATTGTTACATGCATATGTTTGAAATTACTGATGCAAATATGAACAAGCAATATTTGACGCTTAGAGACGTGAGTAGGAGTTAAATGCAGATGCACCTGGAGACGTCAGACTGATGTAATGAGTTAACTGAATATCTTTAGAAAATAAAACTAACCCTATTTAATCAAGCTAGTTTAAATTGCATTTATTGTTTAAGCTAACTAATATTGCTGCTTTAAGTACTAGAGATTATAATTACTATCTTGCATGACAGCTGCTATGGATTGTTTAGCTACATTATTTATACTGACAATTAACTCTTGATATCAGCCGGGAGTATGGCAGAGCATATTTGCAACAGCTGATCCTTTATACATCAAAAATCTAGGTTACTTTTTGCCTCCACTTACGGCACTGCTATGCTATTCTTTCTCTCTTTTTAGCTTAACTACATTTTGCAGTCTGCGCTGGGCTACTTTCTGTACAAACTGTGATATTTTTACTCTAACCTTACTATTTCCTTGGCACTAAGTGATATTTTTCAGAGATAGATTGACCTCAAATTGAAAATAATAAATTAAGGGGGTGTAGGAGGTTGTCCCTCTCTCTATTTTTTATCTATTGTCATTGTGCAAAACTCAGTTTCATGATAGCAGAGTATGTGTGTTCAATCAACATATACACTCAAGTCAGGAGTTTCATGTAGTCAGAGCCAGTCAGTTTTATGTTTAGAGGTGCTTGGTTTTGTGGTATAGTGGAACCCATTCAACAAACTCACATGTCTAAAATGACCTCTCTCAAACTAGCTGTGGCATGTGTTCTGAAAAGGATGATAACTGCTCCAAGAATATTTAGCATATGCAGTAGTAATATATGAGTATTTATATAAGATTGTAACCATCACATTTCAATTTATACCATCCATTCATTTGCTTTCTGATCCCTCTCATTGCTTTGATGTTACCAGACAACAATGACTTGGAAGTGTGTGAAATAAAAGCTGTAAGTGGAACAAAGGGCAAAACAGAGTCACAAAATGCTATAAAGAATAACAATGGCAATGTTGTCAAACATGTGGCATCCAAGATGATAGCTGATAATAAATAGGGTTGCCACCTTTTCAAATGGCCAAAGTGGGACATTTTTGGTACAAACATCAGATTTTACAGGCCGACACATACCCACACTCAGTACAAAGGTTAGAACTTAACTTTTTTGCCTAAATAAAAGCTCATTCTTGTAGTATTTTAGGTGCTTATTCTGTTTCTTACAACATTTAGGTATTTTAGATACAGAATAACTGTTTTATGCAACTATTACATAAAATATAAGAAATAATTTTGTCCTAAAATCTCAGGACATTTGCCATTTTTACAATTTTTTGTCAGGACACAACTGCCCAAAGAGGGACTGTACCTCGCAAAGTGGAACAGGTGCTAACCCTAATAATAAATGAGCACAGGGAAACCATACAAATACAAACAACATAGCTACTGGTACAAGAAAAAGCATTTAGTTGAGTCTGTAGTGTTTCTGGGTACCACAACCACTTTGTAAGAATCAGTAAAAGTAAAACTAAAGTGTTGCAGCAGGATGTGCATGTGCTACAAGCAAAGAACAAAAAAATGAATATTTCTGGACATAGCTGAGTTGTATACAACAATGATAAAGTTATTGTTTACAGATGTAATGAGAATGCAAAATCGGGAAGTGTAAATGGCAAATTTGTATCAGAAAAGCTGATGATTAAAGGCTGAAGTGTTATGTTCAAGCTGGATAAACGGACGGAAAGCAAGTCATTGTCTGAACTTGCACTTAAAGCATTAAATATGTGCAATAAAGTATATATATATATATATATATATATATATATATATATATACATACATGCATACATTTGATGTATTCAAGTTGTAAACTGAAACTTTTGGACATGTTGGCTAGATTGAGAATACAAATGAAATATAAGTTTATAGGTAAGTAAGCCATTTTAAGTCTAACCAGTTTTCCTTTCAAGGGTGAGAATCAAACCTATATTTGTTTTTTGAGGTAAAAACCTTAACCATCATACCAACCTTCAAGTTCCCCCCACCCTATAGAGTGAGTGATATTCTAAGTTATATCTGAAAAACTGTGTATAGACCCCAAACGTTTTTGTTGACATTGCTTGTGAGTTAATTGGTGTAATTAAAATAATTACTACAAGTCCTAGGTATCATTAATGCAATGAGTTAGTAAAAAGAATGGTTCCTAGAGTAAAAAAATGTCTGTTCTTGAGTACAGAAGTTTACATTGAAATTTGTGAGTGCATGTCCTACACAATTATTAATGGGTCCATGTCTGACTATGAAGTCTAATATATCTTTCTAATTTTCTTTGCTAGTACCTGATAGCAAACAAATTGCTGTTAAGTTGCTACAGGAAAGGCAAAGTAAACAGATTTCCTATGGTAGAACATCCAAGAATAATTTAGTTTTAGAGAAAAGAGAAGTATTAATGATGAATTTAGGCCAAAATCAAGATTTGTTTGGGAATTTCCCAGAAAAGTTCAGTTTAAGGCATTGCAGTTGATTCTACATGTATCCTAGATCATATCTGTTGCAAGGTCCTGGTATGGAAGTGCTCAGAAGAAATACAAAACATTGACTAAGCTACCAGATACAGTTGTTAGTCAGTTTTTGTGAATCAAGGCATAAAAGAGTTATTTTGTGTTCTGTAGTCAGGAAAACCATCACCACCTTCTCAGATTGATAATGTCCCATTTGGTAGTAATTTGATTCAACCAAAATCTTCATTAGTGGATGATATTGATAATAATGATAGCAATAAACTTTCAATGACAATTCAGTAAAAATTATAGTGTGACATTTTAAACAGCTGGGAAATCTGATTAAAAATCCATTTCTTTATAATGACTGTACACAGCATGTGGTAAATATGCACTTTTCTAAATTAAGTGATTTACTTTTCTAGTTTCAATCCACATTTGTCTATATCACATGGCACAGCTAGTATAGTGATATTGCACTTTACTGAACTGTATGTAAATGCATTTATAGTACATAGTTCTTTTAAAGTAAGTGAAATGTCGCATTTATAGATATATGTGAACTGTTAGTTTAAAGTTTACATATGTCTTTAAGGGAGCTACTGCTACTGAGACTGATTTGTCACATGATCCTGCACACAGAGTCAGTCTGAAGTAAAGTTTTATGGAGTTAAAAAGTAATTTGTTTCTCTTAATCATTCACCTTGTTAGTGTGGATAGCTTCCTGTGCAAATACACAATTCCCTCTTCCCATCCCCTGATAATGGGTGATAAGGTAGTTAAAAGGCATTTCTTGTATCATCCCTGTTCACCAGCTATATCGGGCTGCCCTACTGAAGGAATACTCACTCTGAGCTGCCAAATTCCCATGCCAGTATGAAGCTAGGTATCAAATCCCAAGTTACTACCTTTACTATACTGCAACTACCTTTCTCCCTCCCATAATGCTTTGCACTGTATACATTCATAGTTACATCCCTCCCTAACAGCACGTATCTATTCAACATTGTGTCTTCTACCTTTCCCAAATAAAGCCTCACTTCTTATTTTACCTACATTCTCAAACTCTAGCCTTTTAAACCCCTCTATTCCTTACATTCCATAGAAGATACTAGGACAACCCAATTCTCTACACTCACAGAAAATACTTCATTCCTACCTACCCTCTATCATCTTTTAGACTCCACCACCCTTCTACCCTGCAAAACTTCTTTTCCTTTTTGATCCCTACTTCCCCCACCACAGGGGACAGGCACCACCTCCATGTTTATCCTCCTGAGAGAGAGTCGTAACCATTGGTTGGTCATGTCTCACACATGACAGATGTCCAAATACTGAAAGGCCTCCTTTTGGAGAGCTGGAATCTGGAAAGAGATGAAAAGGGTGACCCAAATTATACTACAAGGACATATGCAACCATGACCTCAGCCCTCTATCAGTGTGGACACCTGGTGTTCACTGACCTCAGACAAGATTGCCTGGAAACAGGAAGTGAGGGAAGCTCTCACTATGTATGAAATCACCTTGGCAAGGAGAGCAGAGGATAAGACAGCCCTCATGAAGATCCATCCCCATGACGCCAGACCGACATCTGCCTACTCAGAGTGTGGAAAGGACTGCCATTCCCAGACTGGATTGCACACCCACAGAAAACACTGTTCAAATCAGTCCACTAGAGGTACAAATTTACAATCCTTTGGGATCAAAGGAGGCCTACCAGATAATCTAAGTTCAGCAGGGGTGAGGGGGTATTTAAAGTCAGTGATTATGAACCTTTAGGTTCAGCGTGTCAAAGATTCAGAAAATTCCTAACTTGACTCTGCTTGCATGTCACCCCCTCCAAACAAAAAAATAAAATAAAATAAATAAATAAACATAAATAAAACAGCATGGCTCTCAATACATCTGGGATAAGTCTCTACAGATTCAGGGAGAAATCTAGAAATAAGAGACATAGGTTCATAGGTTCATAGGTTCATACTAGGCTATCTGCCCTAGGGCATTTATAAGCCTAGCCAGAATGTGTTTGGCTTTCACCACCCATTTTAAATTTATTTTGCTATGCCCTTTTTCGAGGTTAGTATACTGTGCCTCTGTCTAACAGTGACACAGACGTGATACCCGGGGTAAACCTACGATCTCCCATCCACTCATCAAGATTCCTCTTGAAGAGAGTCAATGAGGGACTCTGCCTAACCTGGACTGGGATTTTATTCCAGAATGAAGGGAGCCTCTGGGTTATGAATCTGTCCCTCTAGCATGTCCTATTTATTTCAGTGCTGAGGTTCAAGTCTCTCGAGCGCGTAGCTCAATGGGATTTGGATTTTCTGAGGTGCAGCATGTCCATTAATTCCGGGTTGGACATGGCTTTATATGTCAGGCACAGATCGCCTCTGAACAGGCGGTATGCCACTGAGTAGAGCTGGAGTTTCTTTAACCGGGCAGCATATGGCATCTGTTTGAGCCCTTTGATCCTCTTGGTGAGGTACTTTTGGGGTCTTTCCAGTTGCTGCAGGTGTCTGGTAAGGTACATCCCAAAGGGCATTGTACTCAATTATGGGCCTGATGAGGATGAGTAAAGAGGCACGATGACCTCCCTGATCTAGATGTGAATCCCTTCATGATTAGGTGGGCTATATAAAATGTTTTTCTAACCACTTTGGCCACGTGGTTGTCAAATGAGAGATTGCTATCAACTTGGGTCCCCAGGTCCCTAATTACTTCTTCTGTACTTAATGGATTACCACCTATGTGGTAATTTGTGGGCACTTTGTTTTTGCCAAAGGGGATGACTATACACTTTTTGGCATTTAGCTTGAGGCCATGGCTCTGGCACCAGTTGTCTGTTTCTATGAGGCCCTTTTGGAGGATGCTTGTGTCGGCTGGAGAGTCGATTATGGCGCCCAGTTTGCAGTCATCTGCGAACTTTGTCAGCCACAGTCCTTCCGTGTTGGCCTGTACCTCCAAGAAATATATACCGAACAAGAGAGGTCCCAGGACTGAGCCTTGTGGGACACCACTTGTAACTGGTTTGGAGTCTGACATGGCTCCAGCAATTCTAACCATGTGGGTTCTGTCCTTGAGCCAGTTTGCAATCCATCTAGTGACATAGGGGTTTATATTTAAGCTGGTGAGTTTATCTATAATGCCTGAGTGGGGTATTGTATCGAAGGCTTTTGCGAGGTCCAGGTAGGCTGTGTGGACCACCTTCCCCTCGTCAATGGCCTTGGTGACTGTTTCAAAGAAATCAACCAGGTTTAAGAGGCAGGATCTGCCCTTAACAAAGCCGAACTGGGTAGGATCCAGTGTCTGTAGGTCCCTAATATCTTTATTTATGAGGTCCAAGATGATCCTTTCCATAGCTTTGCAGACCAAGCTAGTCAGACTTATGGGGCGATAGTTTCCAGGATCCGTTGAGGCACCACCTTTATGGAGAGGGGCCACTGTTGCTGTACGCCACTCTTTGGGCACATATCCTGTAGTAAGGCTGAGATTGAACAGTAGTTTTATGTTTGGGTTTAGCTCTTCTTGGAGTTCATGTAGGATGCAGCCCGGGACACCGTCTGGTCCCATTGATGCTGTGTTTTTTGCTTTGGAGAGGGCGGCTCTTACCTGAGCATCTGAAATGTCAGGGGGGCAGCACTCTGTTGGGATAGATATTTGCCCTTTGGTGGGAGAGGGGGGGGAAGAAGTTTGCGCTGAACCTGTCAGCTAGGATGTTGGCAATGTCTGTGGGTTTGGTGTATTTTTTGTCATTTTGGACTAATTCTGAGCATATCTGGGAATTCCCACCCAGGTTCCTAACATAACTAAAGAAAGCCTTGTGATTATCCTTAGTGTCCTGTGCAATTTTTCTCTCGAAGCTGGCCTTAGACAATTTTATGAGTGCTCGTAGTTTTTTGCTAATACTGATCAGTGATGCCTTCCCTTTTTGGGATTTTACTCTATCATTTAGTAGCTTCCTCCTTCTATTGTATAGTTTGTTTATGGCTGGGGTCCACCAGACAGGACATCTGCCTTTGGAGGATTGGGTCTTGGTTTTATTTGGGATTGCATGATCCATGCATTCCTGAAGGTGTTCATAGAATGCGTTTATAAAGGATTCTGTGGTCTGGGCCGTATTTTCCACAGGCCTGGGGGCTTTGAAGGATTCCACCTCGGTTTTGAGGAGTGTGAAATTTGCTTTAGAGAAGTTTTTCACTGTGGTTTTCTGGGCAGGTGGGGTCGGGATGTGAATATCCAGTGAGATTAGTTTATGGTCTGATCTTACCAGTGAGGGATACACTTCTGGTCTGGAGCATAGAGTCCCCATGTTGGTGATGATCAGGTCCAGTATGTTTTCCCTCTTGTGGGAGTGGTAACAAGTTGTTCCATAGCATTTGAGTTTATAAATTCTAGGAACCTTTGGGCTAGGGTGTTGGAGCTAGAGTAATGCTCCCAGTCTATGTTTGGGTAGTTGAAGTCACCCAATATAATGGTGTTTGGAGAGACCTTCATATTTTCCAGTGTTCTCAGGAAGGCCGAGTGGGGTTCCTGGGTTTGGGAGGGTGGTCTGTAGCAGGCTATAAACTGGAAGGCAGTTTTACCCACTGTTAGTTGCACATGGATAGTCTCTGATGCTTCATGCTTTGCCACCAACCTGGAGGTGTGGGTATCTTTGATGAATATCGATTCTCCCCCTCCTTTTGTGGTTCGGTCCAAGTTTTGGGGCCAAAAAGCATGGTATGAGGTATAACCTGGTAGTGCTGGGGTGCTGAACCAGGTTTCTGTTACTGCACAGATATCAATGTTCTCCATGCTAAGGAGAGTTTTGAGTGCGTGCATCTTGAGGTTTAGACTTCTGGCGTTGTGTAGCATTACTCTTAGTTTCTTATCCCTTGTGATACCTATGGAGGTGGGTTTGTCTTTTGAGCCTTTCCTAAAAAAGGCACTATGGGGGTAGCAAGAGCCTTTGCCAATATCCGAAAGCCCAGGGGTGACAGGTGCAAGCCGTCCCTAGCGAAGCATCGTGGCTTGTCGAGCATATCATCCCAAGCTGACAGGCATTGGATCCCCTTTGAATGACACCAGTACTTAAGCCAGTTGTTGAAATTGATCATCTTGTCTTCATATTGTGGCATCATTCTTGGTGAGGGTAAGATGCTACTCAAGGTCAGGGTCATACCGACCTGGGCTACATGCTCAGAGAGCTCCTCTATGTCTCTTTTCATGTAGTCCAGGGAGGTACGTCTCAGGTCATTTACACCAGCATGGACAATGACTGAGTCATATTTGTACTTGCCTTGGAGTGACCTGAGTGCTTGTGTTATGTGGCGGATCCTAGCGCCCAACAGGCTGCTCACTGTGACCCTCTCCTTGTTCAGCCTGGTGAGCGGGACGTCAGTGTGCCTGACGATAGAGTCACCTATTACAAGTGTATCAGGTGTGTTGTTTAGTCTTAAGGGCTGTGACTGTTCGGCACACTGGCTTTGTGAGATATGTGTTGCACGTGTTTTGTTTTGGGGTAGCGGTTGCTTGGATGTCTGCTTTGGAGGTCTCTGCTGCTTAGGCAGATCTTTATTTAGAGCCTCCGAGTATGTTTTTGTGTGTTTATGTGTTTGGTTTGCTGTAGTGGTAGGTCTATGTGAGACTGGAATTGTAGTGAGTGTGGCTTCCTTCTCCTCCTGACTGGTTATGCCAGTACTGAGTTGAGAGAGCTTAGCCTCCAGTTTGGCTATATGGTTGCATCTCTCACATGTGTTGGAATTTGTTGGGAGGAGGAGAGGGCTGTCTGTGTACATGAGGCAGTTGTAACATTGCCTCAAGATTCCCAGATTCACCAGCTGGACCGGAGAGGAGATTGACAACTGACCTTTGGACATGCTAGAATAATATTGGGAATTCCTTTATAATTGAAAACAAGGGCCAGTGGGGAGTGAGAGTGTAGTGCTTTTAATTTTTAGTGCTGACTTATATAATTGCTTTAGTGAGCAAGTACCAGGTAACTTAAGTGCAATGTGTTACAGGTAACTTAAATGCAAAAACGACAAACAGTAACTTTCTTTCAAGTGAAACAAGGAAATAAGTACAGTAAGCAATGCAGATATCACTAGTGATCCACAGAAGCACTGAGAAGCCGTGTATTAGGTGGAATTAGCGTTCCAGGGAAATAACAAGCAAACAAACAACAAGCATATAAACAAAGCTAGATTCAGCAGGCCTGGATCTAGTCTATGCTACAGCAAACAAGGTGTACCAATTTCAGTAAGATACAGTTCAAATATTCAGGCACTATAAACCTTTAACCAGAAATTCCCAGCTCAGAAGGGCAGAGTCCAGCCTCTTCTCCCACAAGAGTGCAGACCACGAACCTTCTTAATGTAAAATAACTGGCCTGAAGCCCAAGTGCTTAAACCAGAACTAATACACTTTAAGAATAACAGACACTGGGCTCTCAATCAGCAGTTCCCAACTTAGAAGGATGAAAGCTACCTGTCCTGCCACCACAGTGCATGCCACAATCCTTCCTAATGTAAAACAACTGGTCTGAAGCCCAAGTGCTTAATCCAAAAGACTTAGAATGATAGCTACACTTTAATCAAGTTACTACCAAGCAGTAATAAATACAATTGAATACTTTAGAGAATGCCTGGATTAGTGCTCAAGTTACACAAACAAAGCTAGATCCAGCAGGCCCGAATCCAGTCTATGCCACAGCAAACAAGGCGCACCAACTTCAGTAAGAAGCAGTTCAGATATGCATGCACTATAAGCCTTTAACCAGAAATTCCCAGCTGAGAAGGGCAGAGTCCAGCCTCTCCTCCCACAAGAGTGAAGACCACGAACCCTCTTAATGTAAAATAACTGGCCTGAAAGCCCAAGTGCTTAAACCAGAATTAATACACTTTTAGAATAACAGACACTGAGCCCTCAATCAGCAGTTCCCAACCTAGAAGGATGTAAGCTACCTGTTCTGCCACTACAGTGCAGACCACAAACCCTCTCAGTGCAAAACAACTGGTCCGAAGCCCAAGTGTTTAAACCAAAAGGCTTAGAATGAGTTACACCAAGCAGTAATAAATACAACTGAGTACTTTTAAGATGATGCAAAAGTAAAATAAAGTAGGTAGAAACACAAGTACAGTACAAGCAGATGAAATTTTTTTTTTCTGAACAAGTGCTGAGATCAAAGAAACAGATTTGAGTGCTGAAATTAGAAAACTGGCTAGTTATAAGAAAAAAAAACTAAGCTAGTAGGCTTCCCTCCAACACAGAAGGGCTTTGGGGCTCAGAAGCCTACAAACAGTCTATACCACTTAACAGGAAAGGCAGGAAACAAGCTTATTTTTTTTTTCTGTTTCCCAGATGCTATCTTTGTACACAGTAGGAGTGCCTGAAATCAGAATATGATCTCCCTGCACTCAGTTGAGTGAGCAAATGAGATGGGCCCAGAAGGAGTATCCAAACACAAATTTACAAGAGGGGCGGGCAGTTCCCAAAACAAAAACATGGAGGGTGGGTGGGACTAACTGAAGAGCAGAGTCAAAACTTGCAGTTCAGTTAATATTCCTGCAACACAGTTAAAATCAATTTAAATACTGTATTTTTTAAAAAAAAGTGCAGATAAAGGTACTTAAATTCTCTTATACGTTCAGTTGAATACAGCTAGTTCTTAGCCGGCCAAAGCTGGAGGTTTTTAAGCAGAAAATATTTCACACTGTACCACTTAAATAGGCAAGGACAGGAAATCAAAGAATGTGGCTACCCCCACACCTGTAATTACTAGCAAATAACAAAATTCAGCAAACACTGACTAACTTCCAGTTCAGTTAATATTCCTGCAACACAGTTAAAATCAATTTAAATACTGTATTTTTGAAAAAAAAGTGCAGATAAAGGTACTTAAATTCTCTTATACGTCCAGTTGAATACAGCTAGTTCTTAGCCGGCCAAAGCTGAGGTTTTTAAGCAGAAAGTATTTCACACTGTACCACTTAAATAGGCAAGGACAGGAAATCAAAGAATGTGGCTACCCCCACACCTGTAATTACTAGCAAATAACAAAATTCAGCAAACACTGACTAACTTTCAGTTCAGTTAATATTCCTGCAAAACAGTTAAAATCAATTTAAATACTGTATTGTTTGAAGACAAAAGTGCAGATAAAGGTACTTAAATTCTCTTATATGTCCAGCTGAATACAGCTAGTTCATAGCCGCCCAAAGCTGAGGTTTTTAAGCAGAAAATATTTCACACTGTACCACTTAAATAGGCAAGGGCAGGAAATCAAAGAATGTGGCTACCCCACACCTGTAATTACTAGCAAATAACAAAATTCAGCAAACACTGACTAACTTCCAGTTCAGTTAATATTCCTGCAACACAGTTAAAATCAATTTAAATACTGTATTTTTTGAGAAACAAAAGTGCAGATAAAGGTACTTAAATTCTCTTATACGTCCAGTTGAATACAGCTAGTTCTTAGCCATCCATAGCTGAGGTTTTTAAGCAGAAAATATTTCACACTGTACCACTTAAATAGGCAAGGACAGGAAATCAAAGAATGTGGCTACCCCGCACCTGTAATTACTAGCAAATAACAAAATTCAGCAAACACTGACTAACTTCCAGTTCAGTTAATATTCCTGCAACACAGTTAAAATCAATTTAAATACTGTATTTTTTGAAAAAAAAGTGCAGATAAAGGTACTTAAATTCTCTTATACATCCAGTTGAATACAGCTAGTTCTTAGCCGGCCAAAGCTGAGGTTTTTAAACAACATGGACAGTTTTAAACAACTAGTACTATTAATTTGAGACACTGACAGAAAAAATGAATGTGAATTAATATACATTTCCTGAAGTAAAATTAGTGTATAATTGTCATTATTATAGATTTATACTAGACTAATTGCCCTTGTGGGCCATTTTGAGACTAGCCAATTACCCCAAGTGAGAATCAAACCCTGCACCTTGTGTCTGTAAGGTAAACACCTTAACCATTAAGCCAACCTCCCACCATTGAAGTTTAAAAAGTTGCCAGTTTTAGGAGGGATTAAGTGGGACAGTTGACAGGAATGTAAAACAGAAAACTCATAGAAATGCAGACTACTTGCCGTTTTGCAGAAGTGTAACCATGAAGAGAAAACAATGTCAGCATTGCCCTTTACAGACTCGAGAAAGTATACTGAATATCTTCTATATTGCTGCAGCAGTGTTGTTGAACTGGCTCCTAGCACAAAATAATTGAATGTACTTCACACAAGCAACAAATGCAAAAGCGGTTTATTTGGTAACTCAGGTGTGGGTGAAGGCTGGTGTGTCACCCAAAATGTAGTGGCCTGTCACCTTTGACACGTGTGTCATAGTTTCGCCATCACTGGGGTACTTAGTATAATCAGTTTAGTCCTACCTACAATACCCTACTGTATTGCAGATTATCCTGCTAGGAAGGACATAAAGAATGTTGAAATTCAAAAGGGATCTAGTTTGATTCATACACTTTCACAGATAGCCTACGGCTGTAAGCTTTACTAATAGCAGATACATTACATTACAAAAAAATAAAAACAATTTTACATTGATCTTATTGTATGCAGCTTGTAACAAAGGGTTGCCTTATGGTATAGCTCTCTATCTTCCATCCCCAAAATGTAGAACTCTGCCTCTCATAATGTGGAACAAATGGGCACAATGTAGAATGCACTCCTAACAGCTTGCTAGCACATTCAACAAGCAGCTCTCAGGGTGGTTAAAACATGTTACTTTCTAATTATAAAATCTTCTTTTGATAAATTAATATGATTTAGTATTGCTTACTATAGCTATTAGAAAAATTCTGAACATCATATGTGTGACAGACCTTTTCAATGTGGAACAGTGAGGAACACAGACTTTTTTTAAGAGTCAAAATGAGAATCATTCCTCATAATATGGTACACTTGAAAGGTATTGCTTGTGGTTTGACAGGACTTTCAGCTGGAACCCTTGCAATCATTTTTGAACAGCTGTCTCATGGTTTATGAGTACTTATAGATAACATTAACAAACCATTCACATATGCCTGTTATAATCCCTGGAAACTGAAATATTAAGGATTATTTTGAGGAAACAACCTGAATGTGTCAGTGGAATGATAAAATACTGGTTAATGTCATGAAGTAATAGGGTCCACCACTTTGAACTTCAGTCCAAATACAGGCAGGTGTTATATAACTAGTGAAAACCCCAATGTAACCCTTTAACAGAAGAAACTACAAAATAGAATGTACTTCCACAGATAAAACTGACTGGAAGTATAACTAGAAAAACTGTATTCAGGGTATCTTTTTTGTTTTCACCTTTAAATGAAAGGCAAGAGAAGACATTTTTTCAACAACTTTATTCTCTCATACTTTTTTCAGTTGTCTATATTCCATAGAAAAAAACAGCAGGAAATCTCACTGAAGTGTGCGTTTGCGTGCATGTGCATGAGAGGGGTGAGTAGATTTCCTGCATAGTTCAAAGTAAACCACAATAAAAGCTACTGTTCCATTTCCAGTTTCAAGAGGGTGGGATCTGTACAGAACTGCTAGCTTCTCCTGTTTCTCAATGCAGTGAATGCCGTCCCAACAGCACCTCCGGTCATGAATTCATTAGATGTGGGTGGGGTAGGGTAGTGTTCAGTGGGCTGGTCCTGTCCATACAGGTGTCTGCAAGTTATGTGCATGACTTGAAGGTGTGTCAGTTTGTGGAATTAGTCAAAAAGTGACTAAGTTCCCCCACCCTGTCTGAGGAGCAATAAAACCTTTCTCTTTACAAAAGCTTATACTGCACACTTGCACAGCACCATCTCGCTGTCTCCCTAGCTCACAGCAAGGAGGCACAAGCCACATCTGCAAGACAAAACATTGCAAGCAAAAGAGTTAGTCAATATTTGAGCTGAAAGATCTCACTGTTGAGTGCAAAGGTATGTCAAATATATGAGATTTTGCTGTGCAAGAGCTGGACTTAACGTTGGACACGATGTTTTTTCTCTGCTCTTTTGTGAATTCCAGGGTGTGAAAGAGGTTGTGCACTGAACATGAAAAGTGCCTCAAATACTTTTGGAGTAGCTTTTCTGCATCTTTCCTTTCAGGAATTTCATTTACCCACAAGAAATCAGCAACCTAAGCCTGTCTACTGTTAGATTTTTCCCTTAATCACAAGTTGTGGACACCCTGAAGTGTCTGCCTGAAATTTTAACTGGAAAGTAGTAGTAATACAAGGCTTCTGGAGATAAAGAACTCTGTAGAAGATTACGAGAGAAGACTGAGATTTATTGTTGACAGGTAAGCTTACAGACCTACCTACTGTCTTTTTGTTCTTTTGCTGAATAGCTGACTTTTCTTAAAACATTTCAAGAATATTCCAAACTTGACTGCTTCTTGCGTTTTTTTTTTTTTTTTAATTTCCTTCAGTAATGTTTTTTTCTTTTATCACTCCTAATCATCTACTGGTTACACAAAGTAGCTTTTGTTTGTTGCGCAGTATAGTGCCGAGTCTTTTGAGACTTATTCAGATCACAGTTGGGGGAGGGGGAGGAGAAAAACTTTTTTTCTAAACAGAGAAAGTTGATGGATTTTTTTAATGTCTACATTAGTAGCTGCTTCTGAATGAATTGCTAATTTATTATGTAACTTTCCATTAAAGTAGTACGGCTGTACTAGATGTTTGTCTAACAAAATTAAGGTCAGTCACAAGTCCCTCTTTGACAAGGAAAATTCTATGCATCTTCAGCCAGTTTGGCACTGCACGAAAGAAGGACTTTATGGAGCTGTTAAGAACGCTCAGATGTCTTTTTTGTTTGACAGTGGTAAACAAGAGCGAGGAGTATTTTTAAGTTTTCAGTCTTAAGTTTCAACCAATGTACTATACAACTTACTAACAAAAGGGGAATAAAAAACACCAGTGCTTGAAAGAATGAGGAAAGCATATGAGACAAATGCATGGGAGCAAGCCAAAGTCTTTTTTTGCATCTTATTGTACACGTCTGCATAACAGAATTGCTTGTAAGAATAACAAGTAAACACAAATAAGGCATCACAATAAAGTGCATTTCAAATGCAGGTAAAATTTCATAATATTGGTAGCATTAATTATAATGTCTTTAGCTAGAAAACTGAAGAATTAATTCATTTTGAGGAAACATACCCTTAAGGCGCAATAATCCTACTTAAGCTTTGTCAGCAGATGAAAAAGAAATGTGCGTGTCTAGCGGGCATAAAATTACATAGTTCAGTGACACAGTGATGGAATAATGGAAAGATGGAATGCAAATCTGTTCTCCAGGTGTGTTTGTGTGTGTGTGTGTGTGTGTGTGTGTGTGTGTGTGTGTGTGTGTGTGTGTGTGTGTGTGTGTGTGTCTGTGCATGTGCAAGCACGTTTATCTGTTTCTGCATGTCGTGATTGTGCAGGTCATTTAAAAGTTTTAGCTTGACAGCAGAAAATAGATGTAAACTGAAAAATGTAGAGATTCTTCTTGCTCTTCTACAGGTCTGTTCTGCTTCTCACTCAGTAAGACTAAATGTCGATACAGTTTGCCTTTGGAATGACATTCCCTTTTCTTGATGCACAATGTATACTTCAAAGAAACATGGAATGTTCATGTACCTGCATAGTCATATATTTGTTTTAAGTCTGCATTAGTCACTGACTTTTGTTTGTTGCCTAGGTGTGACTCAGAAAGCTTTTCCATAGGGACTGCAGCATTAAGGAATAACTTTAAGAACTTGTAATCTGATGGCTTTCAAACATGGAGACGGGTGTGTGTGTGTGTGTGTGTGTGTGTGTGTGTGTGTGTGTGTGTGTGTGTGTGTGTGTGTGTGTGTGTGTGTGTGTGCGTGCAAACTTTCATATAGTTTGTTACATTTCTGAATTCCATCTCTGTGTGCCTTCGTTGTGGATATTCGCATTTCCCATCCCATTATTTTTCCTTTCCCAGAAAAGAATCGGGTATTCCTGAAGAACAGGTTCTGTTAGTTCTTCATTTCTTCAAATGAAGATGGCTATTTTACAAACACTTGTGATGTATACTGCGAATTGTGTATGACAAATGCTTTAAATTTTTCTAGAATTTGAGCAATTATTTGATTATACTTATGGAATGTAATAATGATCAATTTTTCCCATTACCAGGTATTACCTTACTAATAGGTATTTTATTATTTTTACTGACTCGTACCTGAATAGAGTCTGCAGGCAACTAACATAGAATTTGTTGCTTCCATTGTTGTAGCATGTAAAATAAACTCAAAGAATGTAGTTTTTATGATTGAACATGTATATGAGTGCAAATCAGTTTGGCCTATGGAAACTGTCATTACACCAGCAGCGTGCAGGAGGACTGCTATATTAATTTAGTTATAAGCCCCACCCAAAGTTTCATTTAGCTGAAGCAAATGAAGATGGTTGCTTGCTGTTTTTTTTTTTTACTACAACATCCAATACATGGATTCTGTTGACAGGATACTTCTTATGCAAGTTATTTCCCTTTAGGATTTAAGGGAGTTGACTAAAAAACACATTAATCAACTGCTGTTGTGATTAACAACCACATTATCAAAACTGCATTTTTGAGTACTGTATTTTTGGTGGGAAGGCTATGCTACCTTTGTAAATAATTCTGGCATTTCTGCATCATGGGGGAAGGTACAATTCCTGCTATTCAATGGGGTTAGGGAACTTGCACAAATATAAATATGCCTTGAAACAAGTAAGGAACAGGCAGTGTTGAAATCTGAGAAATTCAGTTACAGTATTTTGAAAAGTGGCTTCAACATTCTGAAGATAAATTAAGAATTTTTTTATGAAAAAAACAAAGGTTTGCCTTCCCTCCATGTTGGGTGGGGATTAGAATAACTAGAAAGGGTGGGCTGGAGTAGGTTAGTGAACAGATATCTGTTTGTCAGAAATTATATGGCCAAAATCATTCCCAGTGGAAACAACTAACACACTGATTGTATAAGGAATATGCTCATATTTCATTTTTGAAGTAAGTACATTTTCTCAAGTCTGCTGCATGTTAACGATAAATTGTATAATTACACAATAGGTAAACAGTGCCGGCTTTCTCTTGTCTACATTATAATTAATATCATTAGCTCTCGCCACTCACTGGGCTATGATACAATGAAATTCTTCTGAGCAGTTACAGATAGCAAACGTACACGTTAGTCACACAATGAGCTCCATTCAAGTATAGTATGCAACTGATGTTCATTGGGAGAAAGGAATTGTATAACGTATACATATAATTAGATGGGTAGCCTGACTCTTAAATTGTTATATTTCCTGTAGTTTTTTGTCCTTTAATGAGATTTTTGAGGGAAATAGTAGCCTGATTCTGCCCACAGTGAATGTGTATGGCTCAGTCAGACATTACTGGCTGAAACTGAACTTAGTAGCCAAGCTTGTGAATTGCTGCTCTCTCTGAGACCACCACATGCTGAGCTTTTGCCTAAGTCATTCTACTCTCACTAATAGTTACTTTGGTTAGGTGAATATAGGTCAAGGGACATAACTTGCTGCATTGACATGTGGGAGGGGATTTGCTTCATATTAAAAGAAGTGTTTGGAGTAACTTTTAAGTCTGAATTCTGATCGAGAGTTAAGATTTCATTTGTTGGTTTTGCTAAAGCATATACGGATCAGTGAACCGTGCCTAGGGGAATCATTCTGTAACCATTCAGGCTAAAAAAAAGGAGGAGAAAAAACAATTACAATTTGTACAGTATACTGTTTGAAAGAGAATGCAGAAAGTAATTAATGAGGCAATTTTAATTAATAGCTGGCTTTATTTTATATCAAAGTTTATTTTAAGTGATAGAAGTATATTCCAGAAATCTTTACTGTAAATGTTAGTGGCTCACATGTATCCCAACACTGACATTTTAGGCATAAAACATAGTTGGAGGTGATCATTTCCTCGAGTAAAAGGAAGTGAAAAACTTGAATAGAACTAAGCTGTTATTTCTTAATTGCAAGACCATCCAGAGTAGGGTGAAAAACAAATAACCTACGGAAACAGAGCATACAAATCCAGATATGTGTAAACTTTTGAGACAGGCAGCTGTTGTGTATATTAGAGACAGCCCACTTGTGTTTTTTTTTTCTAGCAACTGTTGTATATAATGGAGATAGCCCTTTTGTGCTTTTTTTCGTATGGTCGCCTCCAGATTTATATGTACATACCTCATACTTTGTACACAATGACAAAGGCTGCAGTGATAATCCCTTATAACACTTCTGAGTAACTGCTGCACAGGTTTGCTTATTCTTGAGAATCTGTTCTTTGAACTCTGAATGCTCATGGTTCAAATGGTGGCATATCATTAGACCTTAAACTGTACTTATTTTACATCTGCATTTTGAAGTTTTTAAAAAATCAAAATGTAGTTTTAGTCATTAAAGAATTCTAAATGTTGCAACTTATTTGTTTTCTTATTCATGTTTCCTTCTCCCCAAGTCAGCTGTGGTCTGCCCACCTCTGGATTTACTGATCTCATAAATAGTTGCAACACATTTCCCTGAAATACCCCCCACCAACCACATCTGCAGGTGTCCTACCATTTCCCTTTCCAACTGAATGAACCTCTATAAAAACATGTCAGCTACTGAAACATGTCCATGTGAAATAACATTAGTAAGACACTGATTAAGGCTAGCCTCAAGAGTATGTGTTTTGCCTTTCTCTCTTCATTTTGTCAAGTTGTTTTTTTTTTTTTCTCAAGTGTATAGTAGTATAGAAGTGCATAGACTTCAGCGGTGGTGCAGCGGTAGTGTTGTTGCCTCACAGCAAGAGGTTCTCCCATTCGATTCTCGGCTCGAGTGCGGGGAGTGCCTGTGTGGAGTCTGCATGTCCTCCCCGCGGTTGGGTGGGCGTTCGAAAGACATGCGTAAATGGGCGTGCCATCGCTGAAGGTTGAACGTCGAGCTGGCACCTCGGAGTTCATGAAAATCTACTGCCAATCATTAGCGGACCGGAGTTCTGCTGTGGCGACCCCTAACCAGGAAAAGCTGAAAGACAACAACTTAGTAGTATAGAAGTGCAGTCATATCAAGTTGTTGTGCTCCCACCCAACACACGTGCAATAGTGAGTGCCATCACTACTATGCACATCTACGTACAAAATAACAATCATATACATGCAAAAATGACAGCACTGACAAATCCCATTATATTCTGGGAATCAACCTCCAAATTTTTGTTTATATTTGTATCTGTGTGGTATGCTTCCACCATGTTTTTTCCCCTTAAAGTCATTGCATTAAAATTTAGTGGGTTCAAAATGAAATCAAATCAACATTTATTAAAGTGCTTATGTCTTAGCACTATACAGTGTTACAATACATGACATAACGTATAGTAAATCAATTTAAATTAGTTAATTAGGCAGACAGCTTCCTTAAATGAGTTATCTGCTCAGATCATATTCGGACGCTGTTAAATAAGTGACAGTATACAGTATACTGTGGACACTGCTCCAGGGCTGTTAAGTTAACCACTGTAAAGTCACTATTTTTCACTACCTTCCATACTGGATGGTATTTCTACTATTTCACTGGTAAGAAAAAGAAATGCTGGCTTTGAAACTAACATAAAGTGAATGATATTTGAGCATTAAATGTTCTAGAATAATCATATGAAAGGAGAGGATTTTATTTTGTGGTACAACAGTTTCTTGAATCAGAACGTTAAACCATTGCATAATTTGAAAGTGTAACTTGGTTTAGACAAGAAAAAAATGGTTGAATGTTCAGAGAGTTGGAGGATTTGCACTGGTGAAGTTACATGCTTTACACTAGGGGATTTCCAGACTTTTAACATTTTTATGTTGGCTTGTATTCAAAGGCAGAACTTATATTTTCTGAATGATATAAAATCCTACTGAAATTTTAATTTTTCATCATGAAAATTAAAATATATCAAAAATAATAACAGTCTAATTTTGAGGTAAATAGGGCAAACAACTAATGCCAATATCAGAACATTTTTACATGGAAATGCATCTACAAATCTTTTTATGTACCTGATAAGATTACAAGAATGAGTAAAGAATGTAAAATATCTTGTCAAGCGATATGAACTGCTAGCTAAAGATGGCTGGAAACGCACTATACATGGCTGTTTATCATTAAAAGTATTGTGATGCAAACTTAATTACTTTGTACAGCATTGTGATCAGATAAATTTATAGTCAAAAGAGAACTGGTCTTGCTCAATGCAAGCTTGAATGTCCACTTTTTAGTTTATTTTAGCAGTTTGTTTTATGAGAAACTGGATGGAAAGTTTCTTCAACACCCAAAGACAGCATTACATAAACAAATAGAAATTATAAAGACAAGATCCTGTTCAAAACTTTAAATTTTGGTCAAAAGTTATACAGCTGTTGGAGAAGTTTAATCAGGGTGGCAACAATGTTTTCTTTGACATATTGAAATTATTTGTTTCAGTCTTCTTTCAATGTATAAAATATAATGTAGAATGCTAATCATTTTTTATAAGCACAATATGTGTATAGTTATATAACTTTTAGTCTTGTCATTTGTTATATTATATTGGAAAATGTTAATTATATTATTTTATTTATTAAATTTACAAGTTCATTGTCTTGAAATTGATATTGAATAAGGAATATTGTCTTTGTATTATTTTACAACCAATAAAATTGTGGAAAAATAGGTCTTCTATTCAGTTGAGTTGGGTGGGGGGGTGGACATCTGGAGAATGAAAAATACCATATCATACAGCCATGTGTGTCTGTGAATATATATGTCATGTGCTAAGGTTAGAGATTCCTGGAAATGTCCACATGAAGTTCCTTGCCCATTTTCATATAATTTAGAAATATATTTGAGAATTTTTTCTTTTATGTATGTTAACTGTGTTCATGTGTTTTTACTCTCTTTATCAGGTACCAGAGGCTATTTAGACCTATCTTGTATATTTGCTTGCTTTCTTGTACTTTCTAGTTTATAGAATGAGTTACCATGAAATATATGAAGTCAATATTTATACTTTAGTTATTTGTATTATTTTTGGAGCTTTTCTCCTCAGGTCTCCACTGAAATAAGTCTTTTTGCCCAGTTGGACTAACCCGGTTAACAAACGTCAAGTAATTAAATAAGTCAATATTGTACTGATTTCCACTGGCAGAAAGTGCTTCTCCCAAAATCAAAGACATCCACTAATTACTTAATCCATGCCTCAAGACTTGCTATCTGAGCCAAGTAGCATTTCCATATGAGCAAAGAACGTGATAGTCAGGAAGCAATGTTAATTATTTGATCGATTTATATTTCATAAAATGATACTTTTAGTTCACATATAAAGATGTGATTTACTGCATAAAAACAACCACTGTGTTTGTGATGGGTAGCCACAGCAACTTTGGAATTATTGCTTTGATCAACTATTTCTAAACTAGTGCCCAATGTGCCAGAATGCTATTGTGTCAGATGATGTAACTGGGGGTAGTAATTCCCTTATATCAAAGTGCAGTGACTTCAGAGTTGTTATGTTAAGTAAAGGAATACATTGGGTAAACCCTCCTTCATATTGCTGTAGAGGCTTTGTTCTCCACAAAAACATGATTTTAATTTACAATGCAAACACAGGCTCTTATGTTTGTTTTCCTAAACAAGTGACATTCACACAGTAATTCTGTTATGAGTTGATCTTATACTCTTTTAGCTTGCGTACGGTTGTCTAGTTGAAAAGAGTGTACAGTGATGTCAATGCCATATCTTTCAGATTTCAGACTCCACCACCACTAAATATCCTACTACCCTGCAACTACCTTTTCCTTCTTGATCCCTACTTCCCCACTACCTACCAACTATAGTCATGCTAATATTCAGCTTATCCTGCAACTGGCCCATCTCTCATTATAACATGACTCTATAACAGCTGTCATCATCTCTCCAACGCTGTCCCAAACAACTAATTTTTTACTTCCACACTATGCATTGCACCAAACCCATTTAATGATGCTACCCACCTTTACTCCAAATACAGACTGATTAACTCCATTTCAACTCAAACCAAAACAAAATTAGGTAGACAAAATACTCTCCAAAAAACATGTATTAATAATTTCCCAGTACACTGAAATCCTTCTAGGAAGAGACATTCACCCTAATCCTGGCCCCATCTGTCACAATGAACATTAAGACAATTCACACACTACTCTAACCCTACAACAGAAACCCCCCAACCCCGGTAATCTACCTTTTGTTGCCATAAATGCTAGAAAATAAGAAATAAACTTGCTGAACTACATGCCTGGATTATCCAACATAAACCTGATATTCTCACTGTAACTGAAACTTGGCTTAAACCCAACATAAATTACTCTGACGTTACACCTTCTGGCTATAATGTCATCTGTAATGATCTTATAAAGAAGAAAGGTGGTGGTATTGCTTTAATATTTCCTAACAACTACCACATTTCCTCTTACAACAAACCAGTACCAAAATTAAGTTCAGCAGATCTTAAAACTTTCCTGAAATTAAATAATTTTAAACAAATATGTATTACTGTTTTTTACATCCCTCCTGGTGACAATACAGCTGTACTGGAAGATATCCTACATTGGATATCCATAACAATTCCACAAGAAATAATACTTCTAGGTGATGTGAATGTCAATTGCTTGGACATAAACTCTAACACCCCTGCATCTAGCGTGAAGTTATTTGGTTTTGCACAAATAATCAATAGTCCCACACCTTATAGCAAGACATCAAAGTCCCTATTAGACTGTATCCTAGTATCACACTCTAGCAAATACACCACCTTAGGTACAATGTATGACTGTCTCAGTGATCATCTTCCAGTCTATACAACCAAACATCTCACACATCCATTTAAACAACATGTTTATAAAACAACATACAACCTTTTCAAGTTCAACCCAGAAATGTTCATTAGTAAGCTGTCACCTATTAACTGGAACTTCCTAAAAATCATCCCCTTAGATGATGTGGTAAATGAATTCAGTACAACTTTCCTTAATGTCCTAAATAGTCTTGCACTACCTAGAAGGAAGAGACTTAAAAAATAATGTGATTTGACTATGTAAAAAGAGCAGCATGCTAATGCAGGATAGAGAAAACACACGAAAAGTGTGACAAACATATAAAACACCACAATGTCTTGAAAACCTCAGAATGTTTCACAATTGTACTAAAAAGCAAATTAAAGAAGACAAAAAATATACTTTAGTAGTTTTCAGAGTAATAATAATTTTCAGAATAATAGTAAACACAACCCTAAAAAATTCTGGGCAGCCATTAAAAAAAAATATTGCATCCCATCCAAAAATTCAACCCTAACCCATGTCCCAATACCTCTCCACTCAACACCACAGTCCTGCATCCCAGCCATAAATTCAACCCTAACTGTCTCCCAGTAACTCATCATTTGAAACCACAATGCAATTCAACTCTTATTTCATAGACAGTATAGCATTTCTAACCAAGGATTTCCCAAGATCTAATCCTAACCCCTGCCCAGCAGCTGTGTATCACCACATCCACTTTCAGCTTCAAACCTGTGCCCACATCCTATAAAAAACTACTGTTAAACAAACTCAAACCATGGTTTACTTTAGCTGATGACCTTCCAAGTGAATACCTTAAAATAGCAGCTGATGGCATTGCCTACCCCATGTCAGTGTTATAAACAGGCTAATCCAGGAATCTTACATTCCTTTTTACTGGAAAAATTCACACATTATCTCTCTGTACAAAGGAAGAAATTCAACAGACATTACTAACTTTAGACCTATGCCAATCTTATCCCCCTCTGCAAAATACTTAAAAAATGTATTGAAAAAATTGCTACACTATCACCTGCAGGAAGAACTCCTATCCTCCATACAACATGGCTTCCATCCTTCCCATAGTAATAACACTCTTCTGCTAACCTGTACAGATACTGTCAATACATCTAGAGATTATGGCAAACTAGTCTTCTCCTTATTTTTAGACTTTTCTAAAGCCTTTGACACAGTTGGTCTCAACAAACTTCTACTTCAAATGTCCTCTTTAGGTCCCTCTCAGACCACCCTTCTATGGTTCAAAAGCTACCTGACCAATAGGTGTCAGTTATTAAAATGGCATTCCACCCTCTCTCCATACCTCCCAGTCATTACCGGTGTACCTCAAGGCTCTGTCCTTGGCCCCTCCTCTTTAACATTCTCACCAACACCCTCCACACATTCACACAGCAGGCCTCTGTAATACAGTAAGCAGATGACTCCACACTAATCTGCACATCTGACAATGTGGCACACCTCCAAAAAATTACTCAGGGAAGCTTTAACAGCAACTGAAACATGGCTTTGTAACTCACAGGCACAGCTCATGCTCGACTCTAAGAAAAATAAACTATTACTTTTTTCCCCAAATCTCTGTCCCATGAAAAATAGCATTTAAAGTCCTCTCTTTTGATAATACAGCCATTGAAGTCACTTCTTATAGCAAATTATTAGAGATGATAGTGGATGATAATCTTAAATTTGACCTGCATATACAAAACTGTATAAGAAAAACTCATCAAAAACTATGGATGCTTTACAGACCCAAAAACCTTCTCACATGCAACTGAAGCTACACTTGACACTAATTGTCTCCTCCCTACACTTTGTATGGTGTTCCCATCCTTACTAACTTTCAGACATCATAAAAATCAAAAATTTGAACAATGCTATAATGAAGTTGCTAAATTTGCACCAAATACCTCTTTTAGAACCCACCACTGTATAGCACAAAAAAGCCTAAATTGGTTAAAACTACCCAATCAATTAACTTATACACAGCTTTACCCCCTAAAAAATTACCCAGAATCCATCTGCCTGTTCAGCACTAAATAGCATTCTATACAACTATGTTTCTAGTCAGTCATTGTAATCCAGTGACCAAAAGCTGCTGTCTCTCCACACACCTGTCAAATCTGCTGGGCATTGTTGGGACTTGTGCCATGTTGCCAAGACTTGTAACTCCTTATAGGTTCATAGGTTCATAGATTAGTACTAAGCTAACTGCCCTTGCGAGCCATTTTAAGTCTAGCCAATTATCCCTTGTGAGACTCAAACCCTGCTCCTTGTGTTTGTAAGGCTAACACCTTAACCATTAGGCCACCCTCCCATCTCTATCCATCAGGTCAATACCCTCCTTCCCATCCTTCAAAACTTTTCTGAGAGACTCCTCATCATTAAGAAACCATGAAATTATCTGGTGCAATTACTGGCTGAAAAATCTGACTAGTACTCCTCAATTTGTAGCACCATGCAGCAGTCACAGAAGCTTTATTTTCAAGGCCATAATTAAATGAAGTGCTTTTTAAAGTAGAAGTAAAAGCTAAAGTAAAGGCTTCAGATCAGAAACCTTCTGGAGGCAGTTAGGATATCTTTTAGAGTTACATAGCAATTGAGTATCACAGAAAAAAGATGATAAAAAGTCAGCCAGTACACAGACTGTAATTATTCATAAACTAGTTTTACTCTGCCTTGTGCACAACCTACAGTGATAATACCCCATCACAAACTTCAGTGATACATCCCCAATACAAACTGCAGTGATAATACCCCAACACAAACTACAGCAATAATACCCCAACACAGACTACAGTGGTAATACTCCAACACAAACTACAGTGATAATACCCCAACACAAACTACAGTGATAATACCCCAACACAGACTACAGTGATAATACCCCAATGCAGACTACAGTGATAATACCCCAATGCAGACTACAGTGATAATACCCCAACTGTCAGCCACAGACTGGCTATAAGGGGTAAACCATATCAGCTTTGTTCCCAAACTAACAGTGTTACAGTACTTGCCAGCCCTGTGAGCTCCCTTTCTTGTTTTGACTATGCATTTTCAGTTGTTGCAGGTAAATTGTAGGATGGTCTCCCAAATGACATTCAGAAAATGTCTATACCCCCCAAATTAAGGAAATAAAAGACTACTAAATACACTGAAAAAAGAACAGCTTGCACCTGTTTCAGTAACCTTCATGAAATTTAAAGTCCCTCTTGCGTTCTTCGTCTCTTACACTCAACTAGTTCACCTTCAGCTCTGTCTGTTGGTCTTTATCCTTGCTGAACCAATTAACTTATTGACATTTTTTCTCTTATACATCTGTACTAAACATGTGTCTAATAATACAGCTGCTTCTATAAAAAGAATCAAAAACAGTGTTCATTACCCCGCTACTTTATGTATATATGTACGTACAAATGAGTAGTGGTGAATCTTAATAGGCAGTAATGTGTATCACTTCCTTGTTTTTCTTTCATGGAGGTATTTGTTAAAAAACTCTGTAGTTGTCATGAAATTGCTTCCTGGAGCTGTTCTTAAGTATATACCAAATCTGTCTTACTTCTGTTGAAACTCCTGAGCTGTGACTGAAATAGGTTGACTTTGGATCAGTTGATTAAACTGGTTAAAAAAGTAATTAAATAAAATAAAACAGTAAAGGTAAAAAACTGGCAAGTGAGCCATTATAATACCAGTTCCACAATATATAAATACATAAAATCAGTAGAGAGTACAGTGGGAAATAAAAAGTGCACAACTTGACAAGTTTCATATATAAATGTACAAGTAAACCAAAGAATGTATTGTTCCATTTTCAGCAGCCACAGTTTCTTGACAGCAACACCAACTTAGTCCAGGAATTATAAAGAAAACATACCATAGTAGGTAACATAAATCTCAATTCAAACGTACATCCTCAGCGAGGAATATATGACTAAAATTATAATTAACAACTGAAGAAATAAACTTATGATTCTCTTTACTCAGAAAAAAATAATTTATTTCAACATAAGTTCTTGTGCCTCAACACACTGGGCTGGATTCATGAATGCCTACACATATTCAAGAACATCCCTACCTGATTTTTGTGGACTATTTATTCAGAAAGATTACACTAAGTGCATAATTAGTTTATATACTGGGGTAACCTTTATTAATCCCCCTCGATATTTAAGTTTGCAAGAAAATCAGTCGGAAAACTAAAATTAGGAGGAAGAAGATATGAGTTATGCTTGTGTTGTCTGTTCATTCAGAATGGTGTACACAGTGTAGGCATTAATGAATCTGGCCTATTGCCTTCTAGGAGAATAAAACACACGGAATCAAGCATATAAAAAGGGAAGGAAAAACAGAAAAACAATCCAAAACAGACAATAATAAAACATTTAACAAAAAAATGGTTCTAATTAATGTCAGTTCTGAGACTTCTACGTTTCAAAGTATCACATTTAAACACTTCAGAAGATGACCATTTAGTGAGAAACCCCTCTAATGTTATACTTTATGTGTACTAGTAATTACTTTAAAATGTTTTCTTTACCTCCATTCTGTGCTGTTACCCTGTTCCAAAATGCGTTACATTTCTCAACTGCTGCACCTGCTGTTTACCGTGTAATATTGGCCTCCCATCTAGGTACCAAGCCACCCAGCTCCTCTTAGTATGTCAGCAGCAACTTAAAAGTTGCTTCTATGGCTCCCTTATCCGCCTGTTAGCATGTCTGGTAACCCTCTGTAACACCCACCATGACATTAACTTACTTTTCTCTTCATTACTTGTCTCTGTCCTCTTTGTTACTTATCCTCACTAACCCCCAACTCCCTTTTTTGTGTATCTTTTATCCCTTAGTATCTCTACAAACTGGTTCTCTTGGTTCTGTCCTGTGAAACTTCCCCGTTTTCCTGTGCTCGTGTCTTGAATTTATTCTTCCCCAAAATGCTATGAAAAATGGGCCATGCACAGCTAAACTTCCAGTTTTAACATTAAATATATTCAGTTTCCCTTGCTAACCTAACCCCTGTGTGCCTTGTGGTCATGCTCATGCATAATGATTTAAACGAGGGAGGCAAACTTGTTGCAGTATACTATTCTGCATTTCATCCATCCATCCATTCTTTATTCCTTCATTGCATGCACAGGCCAACCCTGAAGAGCCATTTCCCTTCTGGGACAGTGTTCTATACAATAGTAATTGTTTGCCCTCACCAAAGGGGAAGATAGGTCTTTGCCCGGCAAACAGGCCAAATTTATTTACAGTTAAAGACTTAAACCTGAAACTTGCCCTTCTATTTTTGAACAGTCACTACTGCCACACAAGTCTTATTGTGATAGTTCCTTACAATATGAACTGGATTCTATTATAATATGACCTTACTGCACCATCTTCTGAATCTAAACTGGGCCCCCCAATATGGCTTCTTCAAAGATCTTTACTGCCCCAACCTAATAAAATGATGTCACCTCACATTCTTTACTTATTTTACTTCCTTCAGCTGCACATTGCAACCTCATGTATCTAACCTGCAGCCTTCTCCCCTGTTTGCTGCTGGCCATCCCTCTCAACTTCTTAGTGCAAAGACTCTGGGATAAGCCAAAAGTAGTGTCAGGAAAGAGGCCTTAACCAAGGACAGATTTTTAAATGTTGTTTTTATGATCACAGAACATTGCTTTAAGAACATGTTTTTCATTAGCATGCATTTTCCGAAGGATAAGGAGACTGTAAATCATCTTTGAAAGAGGCTGGAACCCCAGGCTTTTCTCAACTTTCGCCAGGGACCACCTCTTCCCACTTCAGTCCTTTACACCTTCTTGACCTCTTCCTACCTACTTATCACTGACCCTATCCCCCTCCCTCCAGAATTCTGTTCCAAGCCATCCCAGCTTAGACGAACTAAGCTTGGCTGCTAGTTGCTAGCCAGTCTGCATTATGTCACTCACATGCTCTTGTATCTTCACCTTATTTCATCAATATGAAGCAAATCACATGAGGATGTTAGCCCAAGAATTATAAGCTAGGTATTACAAGCAAAAGAATCATGAACATCAACCCTGAGCAGTGCAACAGTGAAACAGTGGGCATGAATTATAAGGTATTACAAGCAAAAGAATCACGAACATCAACCCTGAGCAGGGCAACAGTGAAACAGTGGGCATGAATTATAAGGTATTACAAGCAAAAGAATCATGAACTTCAACCCTGAGCAGGGCAACAGTGAAACAGTGGGCATGAATTATAAGGTATTACAAGCAAAAGAATCACGAACATCAACCCTGAGCAGGGCAACAGTGAAACAGGGGGCATGAATTATAAGGTATTACAAGCAAAAGAATCATGAACTTCAACCCTGAGCAGGGCAACAGTGAAACAGGGGACATGAATTATAAGGTATTACAAGCAAAAGAATCATGAACTTCAGACCTGAGCAGGGCAACAGTGAAACAGTGGGCATGAATTATAAGGTATTACAAGCAAAAGAATCATAAACTTCAACCCTGAGCAGGGCAACAGTGAAACAGGGGGCATGAATTATAAGGTATTACAAGCAAAAGAATCATGAACTTCAGACCTGAGCAGGGCAACAGTGAAACAGGGGGCATGAATTATAAGGTATTACAAGCAAAAGAATCATGAACATCAACCCTGAGCAGGGCAACAGTGAAACAGGGGGCATGAATTATAAGGTATTACAAGCAAAAGAATCATGAACATCAACCCTGAGCAGGGCAACAGTGAAACAGGGGGCATGAATTATAAGGTATTACAAGCAAAAGAATCATGAACTTCAGACCTGAGCAGGGCAACAGTGAAACAGGGGGGCATGAATTATAAGGTATTACAAGCAAAAGAATCATGAACATCAGACCTGAGAAGGGCCCATTTGTTTTCCCATCTTTATGTTTAATAGGGGTACTTGCCCCTGTGGTTCATGTAATATCTGTAAATGTGCTGTGCATAGATTTGGGAAATGATAGAGTAAAGTGAATTGTTTTGGCTTGGAAAAGCAACAGTGGGCAGTGTTGAAATTACTGACACAGGTAAACTGTAAAGTATTATAAAGACAGGACTTGAGTTTGATAAGGAAAAGTAAGCTGCTCAGGTAAAGCAAAGGTATAAAAATAGAGACTAAGTATAATTGTCAGAGAGCACAACTTGATGGTACAGGAACAATGAACAGTGAGTTTGGGAAGGATCTGGGAAGGTTAATGAGTGAAGGAAGCACTGTGTGTGTGTGTAAGCTGGACAAGTAGCTGTCAAAAGGGCATAAGCAGCTTGCCTTAGGTAGTCAGCACTAATGGAGCGCTTTGAGACAAAAAGTGATAGTCAGTGGGTTTCCTCTGGGTGCTCCGGTTTCCTCCCATGTTACAAAGACATGTGTCTACAGCGTTTCTCTCAGGGCCTCCGGTGAAAATTGGCTTTGTTCCAAGTCAGACTTTCCCAGTTAACAAATGTTAAATAAGTAAATGAATAAATGTGCTTTGAAAGTAGTGCAAGGTGCAGCATTTACATTATCTCCAGTAGTTGCTGAGGTTATTTGAATAGCTTGTAGAAGTCAGGCACAGTCTCATGAGAAGAACTCAGTTTAAATAAGGTTTTTAATTGCTTACCATTATAAATGATTTTGTGTTTGTGTGTGTGTGTGTGTGTGTGTGTGTGTGTGTGTGTGTGTGTGTGTGTGTGTGTGTGTGTGTGTGTGTGCATGCAGCTCTCAACCTCCTAACACAAGAAATCTGGGCAAAGCTAAACATAATGCGGGGACAAAGTCCCAAAAATAGGGACAACTTTTAAATATTGCTCTTATAAACATAGAAAGTTGATAGAATAAAAGGTTTTGTGTTACCATGCATTTTCTGTAGGATATCAAGTTTGAAACTCTGTGCCTGTCATTGTTTAGTAAATTCAGTCCTCACTGATTTGCCACAAAATCCAGAAAATCACAAATTATATGATGAACAGACCAAAAATATGAAGCAAAAATGTGGACATTCTGCAAAAATCTGGACAGTTGAGAGGTACTATGTGGTTGTTTTTGGGGTGTCAGTACTGGATTATCTTGTCACTTTTTCCTGCTTCCATTATCATATTTATATGTTCATTAAATATGATCACAGTTTTATTTTTCTGATCATAATGAACGATGGCCTACCATTCTTTTCCATTCTATATAAAAGACAACTACATCATAAACACTGTTTTATTTGTTGCAGTGTGCCTTTTCCTCTCTGCAAAATGATACTACATGACCACTTGTAAGTAAAACATGTCATATATGTTTCACCTTGTTAGGGTATTTCAGTTTTACTCTGTTTGCTCACTGTAAGCTTGAATAGGATGTCATGACACTTTCCTCTGGAGTTTGTCTTTTAGGCTGTCAGAGTATATAGCTCATTGTATGTATAATTTCTGATACAGAAAAAGCTTACACAGCAAAGTGTTGACAGGCTTGCCATCCTTCCCTCTCAGTTGAGCTCATATACACTTTGAGTCACTGGAGGCTTACTATAAAGTGATAGCATAGCTCTATTGTCACAGCTGTTTACCTAGATGACAGAAAGTGGCATGAAATGTTCTTCTGGATTGTACTGGGAATTAATGTGGGAAAGTTTTATTCATTATTAAAAAAATGGTTAATGTAATCACTTTCTACATCTGAAAGAAATGACTAAGTGCCGTGCCTGTAAAGGAAGCCTGAGAGCATTAACTTCTGACAGCCATCTTGAGAATAGTGACCCAAGATTCTGAAAGCAATCAGCCATTCTGAGTGAATGACAATACTATTCTGATGGAGACAGCATGGGACTTTAGTCTCCTATTCTGAACAGGCAGAGAGTATTACGATAAGGAGAATACTACCTAAAAATAAAATATTAGTATGCACACCTGTTCAGGTTATTTAGGATTGGAATAACATAATCAACAGAAATGACTACTTAATGATATTGTTGGGTAGTTTGCATTGAATAAAATATCATAGCAAATATATATATATATATATATATATATATATATATATATATATATATATATATATATATATATATATATATGTGCACACATACGTTATCACTTTCTGCTCAGAGTGGTTCTTTACCATAAGTCTCAACCTCTTAGCACTCTGGACTAAGCCAAAAAATAATGGGGGGACAAAGCCACAAAATGAGGCCAAATTTTAAATATTGCTGTTATAAACTTAGAAAGTTGCTGGAAGTCTTGTGTTACCATACATTTTCTGAAGGATATGAAGTCTGAAACTCAAATGCCTGTCATTATTTAGTGAATTCAGTCCTCAATGATTTACCACAAAAATCCATAAATGCACAAATGTTATGAGGGACAGACCAGAAATATGAGGAAAAAATCTTGACATTCTGCAAAAGTCTGGACAGTTGAGAGATACCTATACTGAAGTACAACATATTGAGATTTAGGCTTTTAGGTATATTTTACTTATTTTCATGTTATTACTGAATGTTATGCCAAAATGAAAACTTGGGTTATAAGAGTAACTCAGATCCATACGATCCTTTCAATTAATGAAAAAGTTGAAATATTCTTTGTAAACCTAAGTTCAGCTATATTAGGAACAAACCACCACTATAACTATACTTGCTATTGATATTATAATGGTAGAATGGATTGTTAATTATCCTGTAGGCAATTGTAGGCAAAAATGGCTGTAAACCACTTGTGATCATAGATGTCTCTTAAGTAACAAGCAAATATAAATGCATGTATATGAATACGTAACCAGGGCATAATGAAAGAGTTACCAGACTTTGATAAATGTGAGCATAACCAGAGTCTAAAGAGTTATACAACAGAGTCGGGAAATTTTGATAAATGTGAAAAGTCCTCAGTGCATTTATGTAATCCGATTTTTTCAAATGTCTCATTAAGAAAGTCAGAATTTAAAATATCTTGCTTTAAAATTCTTCCATTACCCTGAGCAGCAGTTCTGTTGTTTTAACTTTGTCAGCTTTTTTTTTGTCATCTTTGTCTATTGTTATAAGCGACGTTGGTCATTCTTTTTTTTTCACTGCTTATTTTCTTGCCCTTTTATCCCAGTCTAAACTACCTTTTTATAATTTCAGAATGTCAGCTGTAAAATTAGGACAATGGAAGTAACTCTGGACATTAACTAGCAACAAAATTAGGAAGTACTCTCATTATGTGCTCTGTGTACCATTTTGAAATTTTACAGCTAAACAGTTGTTTCACACAGAGCAGAGTTGTTGGTTGTTGTTGTTGTTGTTTGTCATTCGGCTTTTTCTGGTTAGGGGTCACCACAGCGGAACTCCGTGAAAATCTACTGCCAATCATTAGCGGACCGAACGCCGAGGTGCCAGCTCAACGTCCAACCTCCAACGAAGGCATGCCCTTACACATGTCTTTCAAACGCCACTCAACCGCGGGGAGGACATGCAGACTCCACACAGAAGGCACTCCCCACACTTCAGCTGAGAATCGAACGGGAGAACCTCTTGCTGTGAGGCAACAACTTTACCGCTGCACTACCGCGGCAGTACAGAGCAGAGTTGTTGGTAAAATTTGTAAATGGAAAATGTATAAGAAAACCATGGCTTTTAAATAAACAGTGTTACGTTGGTACCATAGATTATAATAATAGAAAGTGAGATGGGCATGGCATCAGATATCATATACAGCCAAGTCTGGGGCCTTATGAAGTTATTGTACTTTTACACTGAGAAAATCAGTTTACAGTGTTAGGTTAGATTATATTTTCTGTAGTGTATCCATCTAGCTAATCTGTATGCAGGTTTAAATTTCTCTTGCATCTTTCCATGCATCTGCCTGCCTCATACCTCTCAACTGTCCAGATTTTTGCCTCATATTTTAGGTCTGTTCCTCTTAAAATTTGTTGTTTTCTAGTAAATCACTGAGGATTGAAGTCAGCAAATAATGGTCACTTGAGTTTCAGACTTCATACCCTTCAGAAAATGCATGCTAATGCAAAACCTGTCATTCTGTCAACTTAATTAGTTTATAACAGCAATATTTAAAAAATGTTCCTATTTTGGGGCCTTTGTCTCCCCATTATGGTTGGCGTTGCCAAGATTTCTTGCACTGAGAGTTTGAGAGGTATGGCATTTCTGTGAATCTGTACCTTTTAAAGGTATCTATTAGAATGACAATATTTTGCTGACAGTTATTTTTTCCAAAATATTCTGTTTGGCGGTGCACAGCCTGAGAGATGGTTTGTTAGAAACTCTGTCCAATACATCATTTCCATATTAATATTTGAATGCAGGAAGCTTTACTGATATTTCTGATATCATTCTTAATCACTGACCGTATTGTTATTGGTGCCTCAGAGAGGGATGAGGATCATTGCGGTATTCTCTGACAGGTGTATGTTGTGCTTATGTGTATCAGGAAAATGTAGTCCTGTGGGCATGTTTGAATTCTGGATGTAGCTATATACAGTGTAAAAGTATGTACAAAGAAAAAGTAATAGTTTGCACTCAGAAGTGTTTCTCAACAGGCACAAATGTGGTTCATGCACACAGGGTAGACAGAAGCACCAAACTTGACATACTGGGACAGCAATAAGCCCAGAGTGACAAACATATGGAAACTGTATTGCATGTGTGTGTAGGAGAGACAGAAGCACTGCAGTGATAATTGCAGGTGTTGATATGGAACTAGTTGACTGACAGTGTTTGTGAGGAGTGAGTGGGCCATGCAGTACCCTGTGGTGTTGTGGCAGCATAGGTGGAGGTTTTGGCAATGATGGAGAATGTCCAGCAGACATAGAGGAAAAAAGGAAAGGAGGAAATGAACATACAGGTGAGCATCTTGAATGCAGTTGACAGTCACCAAAATGGCATTGTAGTACACTGACTGAGTCAATAAGCAGAGCAAGGACAGGGATTGCCTGTTGTCAGCCCAGTTGTAGTGTGTCTACAGACAGGCTTCTTACTCTGTGGGTGCATGTAAGTAATGAATGTTGGGTGGGATGCTGGAAAAGTGTGGTGAATGTGTGGAAGTCATTTGTATTGGGCCATTACATGGTGTTGAAGTTAAGTGAGCTGTATGTTGTATGCTTGCATGCTTATGTGAAAATTGTACAGTACAATATGAACATTCCAACTAGAATGAGGACACATTATTTACGATGTGATATTACAGGCCAGGGTACTGATGTTTTCAACAGATCTGTATTGGCATTGATTTCCCACAATAACACTGGTACTTTGTGCATGCATACAGTCAGCCAGTCAGGACATGGCAGATACAGGGAGGCCATATCCAGTGTCATGTCTGATACTCAATATAATCCTGATCAGTAATGTGATATAGCATGACATTTCATGTACGTGTATATGTGGCCTTTACAGGAAAGTTTTCACCTGATTGCCGCACTCACCACCTAAGGATGTATGTGTGTGTGTGTGTGTGTGTGTGTGTGTGTGTGTGTATGTACAGAGTAGTTTTATAATTTTTAAGTAACATACTTTACTTAATTTGTAATGCAACCTTCGTGAGAACTTTATAATCACACAGTTAAAACCCTTTGGATATAATGAACATTCTTCTAGTTATATAACTGTTCACTTCTTCAATTAGCTTAGTCAATTTTTTTTAATTAGATTAGTCAATTGTAATCCAACTTCCTGAGTAGCTGATGGGTCCCTGGCTTTTCAGTGTTGTTTTTTTTTTTTTTTTTTGCAATTAGCAACATTAAACACATTAGATACTGAATATATTTACTAAGTTCTTGCTCATCCTGTTTACATAAGAAGCGTATTTTGGCTGTAATACCAATATGTTTACCCAGGTCTTCATTATCCATCTATTACAAGTCACTATTAAACCACTCCAATTTTGCACATGACAATAAAACTAAGTTCAGACATGAGAAAATGTGTAACCAGTTTCTGGTCTGCCCAGTTACATATCCCCAATAACTTGTAGCAGTTTTGGATAATATTTCCTCAACTTACCTGGTGTCAAAGTAAAAAAAGTCTAAAGTAACTTTATTGTCATTTAGATCTACACAAGTGCAGACTAAATGAGATTCCGTGCAGTCAGGTCATCATGGGACAGACAAAAAAGAAACTGCATACATAGAAAGACATCATAGGTTCATAGGTTCATACTAGGCTATCTGCCCTAGGGCATTTATAAGCCTAGCCAGAGTGTGTTTGGTTTTTGCCACCCATTTTAAATTAATTTTGCTATGCCCTTTTTCGAGGTTAGTATACTGTGCCTCTGTCTAACAGTGACACAGAAGTGATACCCGGAGTAAACCTACGATCTCCCATCCACTCTTCAAGATTCCTCTTGAAGAGAGTCAATGAGGGACTCTGCCTAACCTGGACTGGGATTTTATTCCAGAGTGAAGGGAGCCTCTGGGTTATGAATCTGTCCCTCCAGCATGTCCTATTTATTTCAGTGCTGAGGTTCAAGTCTCTCGAGCGCCTAGCTCGATGGGATTTGGATTTTCTGAGGTGCAGCATGTCCATTAATTCCGGGTTGGACATGGCTTTATACATCAGGCACAGATCGCCTCTGAGCAGGCGGTATGCCACAAAGGTATGTCATTTAAAACAACATATAATAATATTACCACTGTCTTATAAATCATCTCTACACTTATGTATATAGCTACATATATTCCTAGAAACACACAGTTGTTAAGATACATACATATCTAGCAGCAATGTTCAGGTAATAGTATGGCACATGAACCATGCACCACATTATGGGTGAACAAGCACATAACAGTAGCAGCTGAAGAAAAAATATTGCACCTGGGTTAGTAGTATAAATTATAGTAGTTGGCTGGGCTTAATAAATACTAGATAAAATAATATTACACAGTGAATGGGAAGTCCCAACTTCCTGACCTGTCAGTGATTAAACAATGTTGGAATTAAGAAATCTGATCATCTTCAGATAAAAACTGTCTTTGAATCTGGTTGTCCTGCATCGAATACTGCAGTATCTTTTACTCGATGACAGGCTCATAAACAGACTGTTTGCAGGATGAGTTGCATCATTTAGTATTTTGGTGGCTCTCTCTAGGCTCCTCGATGTATAAAGATCCTGGATTGTGTGTAGAGATACTTTAACATTTCCAGGCAAGTATTCTAAATATACACACCTTAGCTGGACTTTTTATCACTAAATAAATTAAAGACAATCTTTGCATTGAAATTTCAGTATTAAGTAACTGTGTAAACCTGAAGAGCTACAGTCTTGGAGCAGTCTATCAGTAGGAACCATACCTGCCCTGATTGGAGGAACTGATTTAGTGAAATGGGAGGGCCAGAACAAGGAGAAAGAGATAAAGTCTTAGACACACACAGGCTGCAGCCTGTTTAGCGAGAAGAGTTGTTTACCTCTTGGGGAGAGGGAGAAGTGCAACCAGGTGTAGAGGTTCCTTGGAAAACTTTGACCAGAAGAAGAAATCAAGAACTAGAGATTTACTGATGGCTGTAGCTGACTTACTTGATTTAAGCTGGAGAACAAAGATTGTAAATTATAAGTTGTTGTACTCTTTTTTTGAGATACTTCTGAAGTGGCATATCTTAAACCAGAATTATATTATGCTTCCTTTTCATTTCAAATTAACTTTACATGGACATCTCACTGTAAACAAAGCACACTTTAATTAAGAAAACATTTTCACTGCTTGCTAAATGCTTTACTATTGGAGAAAGCAGCTATATTTTGGACAGAACATACCAGACTTAAGTATTTGTGATCCCTGCACTGTTGTCTGTAAGTACAGATTTCATTTGAATTGATTTTCTTACCCACAGAAAGAGAGAAGTGCTACTCCTTATCTGTTAACAATATCTGCCTCCAGAGAGGAAAAAAGTGAAGCAAGTTTGATTTCTGCTATAAGTAATCACAATAAGAAGGCATAGAAATACATATGAGTTACTCTGAGTCTAACAAAAGTAAACTTTAATGTGTGTGTTGAAATGGGGTGAGAGAGCAACCAAATGATGAATGAAACCATAACTGACTGTTAGCTCAATAGTATATTTAAAAACATGTGGTTTACTTTATTTGAACTGTGTTCACTGAACTCCTAGTGAAATGTAAGCTTCAATTGCTGCTGACTAAGCTGTGCCATGCTAGAGTCAATGGCTCCCCCTTGCCACATACCAAGCATAGATCCAGAAACAAAAGCTGGATTCTAAAAAGTAAAGTAAGTAAAATAACTTTTAAAGTGAGTTTAAAAGACTTGCACGGAAAACAGTAATGAGTGACAAGCATTGTTGAATTGTTTGAGTAATATGAAGTTGCTGAAAAGCTGTTCACCAAAAGAGATGCATAGTATATTGCTGAAAGGTTGAATACCAGAGATATGCATACTGCATATACTAAGCTTCTGAAAAATGTATTGTAAAAAATGGTCTTGCAGCATGAAATAAGTGCTCAGGAATACTGTGAAAAATTACTGAAGCTGGTAGTGAGCATTGCAAAGTTGTGCTGAATGAGTTTATACAACTGTACTACAATGTTTAGCTGAAAATTCTTTGTGTATAAGTCAAGTTTGTTGAGAAATACAAGTAAAAGAAAAGTTATGTGCATTATGTAGAAAGCACTTTCAAATGGTGGAATGTTTTCAACAATGAATCCAAGTATGTACTCTATGAGGCAAAGTATATGAAATTCATAAGTAAAGAGCAAGTCTTCTTGGGTTGTGAATTGTTAATATTAAATAACCGGTGTACTCACAAGAAAGAATGTTTGCCTAGTATCTGTACAGAGACTTGCTCCAGCAATAAAACTGGGTGCTTGTAGTAGCTAAAAGTTAACCTGGAAAATAAAGTTCTTTACTGTTGTACTAAAAACTTACAACAAAAAGGGTATGTGTGGTAAAACTGATTTACCCAATCCCAGTGAAATGTTATGAAACTAAAGTTTGTGTAACATGCTGTTTTCTAAAAGCTAAACTCGCTGTTATTGCTGTATAACACACACATAAAAATGTGTGTAAACCTGGTAAAACTGATTGTGAATTGCCTGTAATGAAAAATGATGGGTAAAAGAGGTAATAAGCATAAGCAGTACATATCTTGTTGTGGAAGTTTAACAAATGTTAAGTTATGTTGAGATATAGCAAAATAGGTTCACAAAAGAAAATGGTGCTAGGCAGCTAAGTCTGTCTGCAAATAGTGCTGTGATATAGCAGAATGAGAATGGGAGTGCTCTACATCAGAATGTAGCTGATAGGCATTAACAAATGGATGTTTTACAGTCTAATGTTGCAACTATGCAATGTGATTTCAGAAAATGATGATTCTGGCTCTAAATGTATAAGAATTGGAATAGATGATGGTCAAGAGTTGTACTTTCAAATTAGATGCTGATATTAAGAAAAATAAACTTGTAGGAAAGACACTGATTCTTATCACAGGAAGTATAATAGCATCCCAAAGGGTTAACCAAAAAAAAAAAAAAAAAAGAAAATGAGTCACTTTCTCACTACAGTATAGCTCTGCAAGATGAACATAGAGCAATAATTATGAATGTTGAAGTGTTAAGACAGTCAGGAGGTACTGTTGCAAAGCAATTGAATAACACTAGAACAGGTGGTTTCTGAAACTGAAAATAAATTATGGAGAGTTTTTCAAAGCTGTTGACTGGCCTTTACCAGCAAAATTGACAGCAAAATAAAGTAGACAAAAAAACTGTTAATTTTTCCATAAGACTTACTGAACTTTCTAACCAAGCTTGAACGGTGAAATACGAAAGAAAACTCATAAGCTCTAAGTCAAAAAACATCATAAGCCAAAACAGCAAAGTAACCTGGTGTGGAACTTGGTAAAAGGGAAAGTCAGTTTCAAACCCAAACTGACACTGCATGCATACAGAGTGAAAAGGAAAAACTATTTCAGGAGCTACAAAAGATTAACAATGCTGTTGTGAAATGCCAGAATGTGCAAGTTGAAAATGTGTTTGTAAAGGTATGAACTGTACACAGAATTGTGCTCAAAACTAGTGAAATTTACCAGCGTATACAAATGAAATCCCAAAGAGAAAATGCAATGAAGATTTGGCAATGACAAGTGAGGATACAGTGACTTAAATAGCTCATCCACGAACATAACTCTCAACTTTCCAGATTTTCACAGAATGTTCAGATTTTTGTCTCATATTTTTGGTCTGTTCCTTATAAAATTTGTGGTTTTCTGACAAATCACTAAGTATTGCAGTCAGTAGCTAAAAATGCACATTAGAATTTCAGACTTTATATCCTTCAAAAAATACATGCTAACAAAAAACCTGTTATTCTAGCAACTTTCTAAGCTTATAAGAAAAATGTTTAAATCTGCCATTTTTGGGCCTTTGTCCCCTGGTAATTTAGAATTTGTCCAGATTTCTTGTGCTGAAAATTTTAAAAAGTATGTCCAGGAACTGGAACATAAATGCCAAAAGAATGAGCGCCTTATTAATATGCTGCAGGAAAAAAAAAAAAGAGAAAGTTATGCTGCAAAACTGATGAACAGTCTGAAGATGTCTTGAGGAAACCACTAAATATAAAGATTCAGAAACTGAAAATAAAGTAGAAGGCAAATCCTTGTAGGAAACAGAGTAAATTTAAAACTGTGTCTGGCAAGTTTTGCTTCTTATGCCTGTAACTGCAAAAAATAATTATTTTAAACAGAAGGAAAACTCGGGTTAACCTTTTGAAGCTGAGAGGTGACCAATGTGTATACCAGAGAACTCAGACCTGGAAAACCATATAAACAATTGAATAAAAGTGCACCAAAGGTAAGATTAGTAGCCCTGATGATATTATAGAATAAGCAGTTGCAGAATCTGAAGCTGTTAAAACAAATCTACATCCAAATGGGAGGGTTCAGAATGTTTTGGATGTACCTAATGTTAAATACAAACCAGTCACGGAGTTTCAACCAGCAGACTCCTCATCTGTGTCTGTTGTTAAAGTAAATTCCATAAATGTGCCAGAGTTAGTAGCAGCAGCCAACCTAAAGAAAAACTCAGGCAATGGAAACTGACAATACATTTAAAATATACTCTTTGGAACAAAACAGGGTAAAAAGAATTAAGCATTTCTGCATCTTGCTGTGTCTCAATACAAATGCAATTAAATGTTTCAGAACCTTATGACAACAAAGGAGACAATGGTGTGAATGGTTTTAATATTAGGTCAGAAACAGTACAGCAGCGGGATTTTGAGGTCTCTCAATACAGCACATAGTGAAGCCCATTGAGGAGAGGTTTTTGTGTTGGAAGTACCCAAGTTCTGTCCTTTAACGCATGTCATATTGTGAAAGGCACTAATAACAGAAAGAAAACTAAAGCTAGTTTCCTGACCTAAAGAGGCATGAAGATTAAGGTTGTTTGAAGTAGGGGAATATAAGAAAAAGGGGAAAAGTGAATGGGTCATATCTCAATCCTTGGGTTATGTTGGAACTGAGGGGTAGGATTGGAAAAGTAGATTTCACGGGTCTATATCACATAGTCGAAGTGTCAAAACTTCGACTATGTAAATATCGAACCCAAAAGTCTGAAAACTGAATACTCCGAACACTCAGAACAGTGATTTTTTTTCCCAGGGAAAAAAATTGCTGTTCCGGTACAAAAACGCGGAAACACACAAACACTAAATACTGTTACTAATGTGGGGGGGGGGGGGCTGTGTCCCCCATACCCCCTTACTTAAATATACCAACTCCAAGATCGCACCACAGTGGAGGAAATAGCAAAGCCGCGGAACCGGCCCACCAAATTCTTTCCGTGGGAAAGAACTTGATGTTCCGCGGCTTCGTTATTTTTAGACTTCAAACTTCCCAGTTCGAAGTTACGGCGTTCGGACTTTTGATCTAGACCCGATTTCACAAAGATACTTTTTTCATTCAGATAATTGACAACCTAAGTAATTTGCTTTTTGCTTGGTAAACAGATGGGAATAGTTTTATTCAAAAGAAGGTTATGGGAGACTGGATCAGTAGATTTGATTGTCAAAAAACAAAAAAAAAAGCCTTGGTCAGTCTCCCTTGATTTAGGTTTTTTAAAAATGGTGATGTTCTTCATATGGTAATTGTTAGAGTCATGGCTTTTGGCAAAGCAGCAGTAGGTGATGGCCAACATCTGGCCCAGGTTGCGGAACTTCATAATCTCCCACTCACTGGTTGGGCTGACTTCCCTCTCAGGGATGTTGTGATGTCCTTGGTATAAGAGGAAACCATCCTGTGTCACCTTTGATTATTTCTTGCCAAAAACATTGATGGGGATCTACTCTACATCTACGCAGTATCATGCACAGTTCATCAGTGATTTGAGTATGATTTTGCAGATCTTCAAACCAGATAAATAGCATGTTTTGAGAGAATATTTTCTATGTCTCTCACTTGATTTTTCTAAAAAAAAAAAAGACTTTGGTGTAGTTGTGGTATGTCCACTGAATGAAAAAAAAAATCATGCATATAAGTGGCAGAGAGATTCTGCATACAGATTTTAATACTCACTTTCTATTTTCTTTTTGGGGGGGAGGGGGGTTCTGTCCATGCCATGTTTTCCTGTGGCACCCTTGCAGGGTTAAACAGAAAAAAAAACTAGAAACAGGAAAATATTGTGCAAGCTTATCTTGAACAGAAGAAGCTGAAGGCCCTTTCCTTGAAGGTTTGTGCATCAGACAAACACTTACTGTTGTCCAGATTGCCCCTCCCCAAAGAAACATAAGTAAAGCATGAGTAAGAGGGTTTTTTTAATAAAGTAAAGTGAAAAGCCATAGACAAAGACACTATCATGGCTTTTAATGTTAAACCTTAGGACAATGTACAGTGGAAGTGCTTATACAGACCCTGGCTTAAATGTCTGTTCTTGCCAAGGCCTCTGGCTTTTCCCATGTGGAGGCTGTCATTCCACACTGTTGACAATGTGTCTGTCCTTCTAGGGCAAAGTAATTACTCTCATGGTTAGTCCAGACTCTGGTTCCCAAGTACCCACATCCCACTCCCAGTTTCACATTATATTGGGGAGGGGGATATTTCAGTGTATAACGACATTTCTACTTAGCTTAGCTGTCACATATGAAAGATTTTAAAAAGGTGACCGTGCCTCCCCCCCAAAAACAAAATTACAGATCATGCAGCCTAACTAAACACTGAGGTTAAACCAAGAAGATTACCCTTATTAGAGAGCTTTCGCTGGGCTAGGCCTAACTGTTTGGAATCGGCTACCTGCAGAAGTGAGGCAGTAAGTGACACTTCATAAAAGAACAACTGTTTAAGGAAGCCAAATGTTCTTGCTTTCCATGACAATGACTAGTCCTTTCAGCTCACTTTGTAATCACATCTTTCTTATTAAGACATAAGTCTCGCATCTTTCTTATTAAGACATAATTCTATCATATGACCACTTGCTTACACTGTAAATAATTCTTATTTATCACTTTTGTTAACTGGGAAAGTTTGACTTGGTGAAAAATTCTCTTTCAGGGAGAAAAGCCCCACAAGATGCAGAGAGAAAATAATACACATACATAATGTACTGAATCATTAGAGCATATGATAATAAAAAACGATTGAGCATACAATATAAAAACATTGACAAGATATATATGAATAGTCAGGATGCAAGTATAATATAATTATGATAAAGACAATGCAAATTTTACGAACATCTGCATTTATAATTGAAAATGTCATACAAAATGAACTAATGTTCTTCGTGTTTCACTGTTGCAGTCATTATATTTGGGTTATCTGCCTGCAGGTAGCCCTCAGCCAGCCTGAATATCAAAGTCTTGGATCCCTGCGTCGGATGCTGTCTCTTCTTCCATGACGTCAGGTCATCAGGGGTATAAAACATGCAGCCGACGCCATTACATCAGTCATTCTTGCTGTGCGGGACCTAAGCAGAAGCAGTTCGCAAGTGCCGATCGGCCGACTCCTGAAATTTTCATTTTTGAGTTTCAGATCCGAAGTCTTCAAAAAAGCTAAGTACCCCGTTGGGGATCCTTTTTCTTGCTCCAAACCGATGTCAGTAAAAGTTAACAATTGTATTACCTGTGGGAAACAAATACCTCATAAAGATTTTCATTCGTACTGCATTCCTTGCTTAGGCCCAGACCACAGCGTCCCTCGCTGTCGGTTTTGTGTCTTATTCAACCCCCGCACTATTCGTCATTGGTTTATTTTTGCAGCAAATTATTTTGGTACTCTGTTTAACTATCCAAAAATGGCTTTGGTAAGCTATCCGACTACCGACATTCTGAAAAAATGTAAAGATAAAGACAGAGACAGACCGCATAGGTCCAAAGCTGCCGACGATGCTTCCGTTAAGTTAGTCGCCAGTTCACCGGTACTCAGTGAGGCACTTTCGCAGCCCCTGATACCCGCTACTTGAGATTTGCAGGCCTCTACTGAGACCCATTCGGAATCCGGTATGCCACGAGATGCTTCTTCGACCATGGAACCTGCTGATGTCTCTACCTTGGATGGGTCTGGAGCCGCTGTGCAGGCACTGGCTTCTGAGGGTGTATTCAGGCCTACTGACTTGCATTTCAAACCAACGTCATCTTCTTCTTCAAGGCCTAAAACTCGACCCACGCCTAGAAAACCGACATCCAAACCGCATGGTCAGACCCATATGCCTAAAAAACAAATAAGAATGGCTGAAGACCTTATTACTTTAATTAGGGGAAGCCAGCCTTCCCCCTCTAAGAGACCTAGAACTGATTTTCCTTCTGATTCTTCTGATCAGGATTCTGAAATTTCTGTTTCTTTTGATTACCAGGATTTGCCCATATCTACCTATGAGGATTCTTATGCAGAGGACTCCTTTCCCTCTGCTTCCCTTCCAGAAGATTTTTCTTTTGGTAAAACCTTGCACACTCTTAGGGAACATTTCCGCTCGGAAAGCCAGGATTACTCAGACTCCAAAAAGAGGCTTATTCTTACTCTTCCCTCAACACAGGCCTTTTGCTATCCCTCCTGTCCTGGACATTGTAGATGATGCCTTCTTGGAATCTAGCCTGGCCCCAGACACTTTGCCTTCAGCTCCCAGGAAACCTGACAGGTATTACAGAGTACCTGACTCTCACAAGTTCTTCCAAGAATCCTACTGCAGACCCAGAGACCATTTCCCAAGGACCTAAAGGCATTAAGGCTACTACTGCCAAAAACCCTACCCCCTCGGATAGAGATTCCAGGACCTTGGACAGATGGGGTAAGAAGGTATACACTTCTGCTACTTTGGCCTTTAGGGGCTTAAACTGCCAGTTTCATATGTTAAAGTGTCAGCAGCATATTATGGGACTACTTAAACAGAAAATGATATTGATTCCTTACTGTGTTGAAAATAAAGAATTACAGGATTTAATGCATTCTGCTGAACAAGTTGCTAAACATACTTTGCAATGTGGTTTTGACGCTTTAGAAGCATCTTGCAGGGCTGCTACCACTGGGTCTGTTCTTAGAAGGCATGCTTGGCTTAAGGAGCAAAATTTTCCAGATCATGTTAAAGCTAAATTACTGGATGCTCCCTTAAACCAAGACCAACTGTTTGGCAACAAAGCAGAAGAAGGCCTTAAAAAGATGGAGGAAAAACCTAAATCTATGCAAACTGTTAAAGATTTCCTGCAAGTACAGCCTCGCAGATTTAGTAGGCATTGGACTTCTAAGAACTGGTCCTTTCCTGTCTCTTCCAGGCCTTCTCAGTCCAAACCCAGGAACAGCAGACCACCTAGGCTATAGTCTCAAGGAACTCACAGGCCTAAGCAGTGGGGGGCTCCCACTTCCAAAGCTTGAAGTAGTAAGACACCCCCTGTGGAAAAATGTCACGATGACTTAACCTTAAACCTTCCAAGCCCTGCTCAACTGCCTGCTCCCTTCGGGGGAAAGATTGCCTGGCATGCAAAAAACCGGTAACTCATTACACAGAACAAATGGATTTAAAATATAATTTTCCAAGGATACAGATTCCACTTCCACACCTTACCAACCTCAAATGGTTGGCCAGACCTTCCCCCAAATCAGTGGGCAGTGGCTCAACAACAGGATGTTTATCGTGTTACCCTGCTGCAGTCATCACACTTGGGTTATCCTGCCGTCAGGCGGTCCTGCAGTCGGCCCGAATTCCAAAGTCTTGGTCCGGTGTCGGTTGCTGTCGCTTCTTCCCTGACGTCAGTGCATCAGGGGTATATAAGAGGCATCCGACGCCATTTTCTTCAGTCTTTCTTGCCGCGCGGTGCCCGAAGCAGTTCGCAAGTGCCGGTCGGCCGACACCTGAGATTTTCGATTTGAATTTCAGTCCGAAGTCTTCAATAAAGCCCGAAGCAGTTCGCAAGTGCCGGTCGGCCGACACCTGAGATTTTCGATTTGAATTTCAGTCCGAAGTCTTCAATAAAGCTAAGTACCCCGTTGGGGAACATTTTCTTGCCTCAGTCCGATGTCAGAAAAAGTTAACAATTGCATTTCTTGTGGGAAGCAAATACCTCATAAGGACTTCCATTCCTATTGTATTCCTTGCCTAGGCCCAGACCACAACGTCACAGGTTGTCGGTTTTGCGCTAGGTTTAATAAACGCACTATCAAATGCCGTTTTGACTTCGCACGGCATTTCTTTGGTAGGAAATTCAATTATATCATGCCGTCGGAGCAGCCGACCGCAATTCATAAAAAACGCAAGGATAAGGACAGGCAGCCTAGGAATAAGCCAGACCCCGAGGCCTCAGCTGGGCCTGTCGCCGTTTCTCCGGTTTTCAGTGAGGCGCCTACGCAGCCCCTGACGACCACAGAGCTGGAACCCCAGACAGCTGCTGACTCCCACACGGAGTCTACTAGGCCGACGCAGCCATCTACCGGCACCGGAGCAGATTTTGACACCGGTGCAGAGGAAACACCTTCGGTTGCAGAAGGTGTCTTCAGACCGACTACACTCACCATTAAATCTTATGCTAAACTTAAAACTCCTTTAAAACCTAAGAAAACTGTTCATCAGTCTACAGGTCAAGGCCCCATGCCTAAGAAACAGATGCTTAAGATGGCTGAAGATTTAATTACACTTATCAGGGGTTCCCATCCCCCTCCTGATAAAAGATCAAGACAAGAGGAGGATTATGCATCCTCTGACCAGGTTTCTCTCTCTTCAGATTCTTCTGAGGAACAGGATTACACTTTTCCACCTTATGAGGATTCTGATGCTGAAGACTCTATTCCCTCAGCATCTCCCCCTGAAGACTACTCCTTTGAGGAAACATTACATACCATGAGGGAACATTTCCACTGGGAAGGCCAGGATTTCTCAGATTCTAAAAAAAGGCTCCGAGAGTTCCTTCTATTACCCCAGCACAGACCTCTTGCTATTCCTCCTGTTTTAGATATTGTGGATTATGTCTACTTGGAGTCTAGTTTAAATCCAGACTCTCTACCTCCTGCTCCAGCCAAACCAGACAGATACTACAGAGTACTTGACTCACACAAATTCCTTTATAAAAGCCCTGTAGCTGACCCAGAAACCATTTCCCAGGGTCCTAAGGGAGCAAAAGCTTCTATGGCTAAAAATCCTGTGCCCCCTGAAAGAGATTCCAGAGCCCTAGATAGATGGGGAAAGAAAATATACACCTCTGCAACTCTGGCTATGAGAGCATTAAATTGCCAGTTTCACATGTTGAAATATCAACAATTCCTGATGTCTCAGTTAAAACAAAAAATGAGCACACATTCAGAACAGCCTGAATTCAAGGAAATGCAGGATCTGTTGCATGCAGCTGAACAGGTGGGCAAGCATACTTTAGAATGCGGATTTGATTCATTGGAAGCTTCCTGTAGAGCAGCTGTTACTGGCTCTGTCATTCGTAGACATACTTGGTTAAAAGAGCAAGCCCTCCCTGACCATGTTAAAGCAAAATTATTAGATGCACCTTTACAACAGGATGTATTATTTGGTGTCAAAGCAGAAGAGGTTTTAAAGAAAATGGAGGATAAGGCTAAATCTATGCAAGCGGTCAAGGATTTCTTGCAGGTACAACCCCCTCACTTCAGCAGAAATTGGCCAACAAAAAATTGGTCCTTTCCAGCTTCAGACAGATCACAGAGGGGCAAATACAGACGCCAAAGAGGCAGAGGTCAGTCACAGGGCCCTTACAAACCTCGCCAATGGGGTTCTGCTACCCAGAAAGGAGGGGAAGACAGGCCCCAAGCTAACAGAAGGCAGACACAATGACTCTATCCTCAAACTACCAAGCAAATCTCTCCTGGCAACACCCTTGGGAGGAAAACTAGCATTTTTTGCAAACAACTGGCACATCATCACAAAGGACAAATGGGTTCTAAACATTGTCTCTCAAGGATACAGATTCCACTTTCATACCTTACCAAGGATCAAAGGAATGCCAAACCTGCCACCAAATCAATGGGCAGAGGCACAAAAACAAATTACAGCTCTCATGAATATGAGAGCCATTCAACAGGTACCTACACAGGAGCAGGGACAAGGATTTTACTCAAGCCTCTTCCTAGTTCCAAGAAAGGCCAAAGCATGGAGACCCATTCTGGATCTTTCAATTCTGAACACCTATCTGCAAGTACCAAAATTCAAGATGCTAACACTACAGCAGCTTCTTCCCATGCTGGGCAAGAATGCTTGGCTAGTCACTTTGGACCTCAAGGAGGCATACCTGCATGTCCCTATCAGACAAAAGTGCAGAAGATACCTCCGCTTCATTGCAGGTTCAGCGCATTATCAATTCTCTGCACTGCCCTTTGGCTTATCTACTGCGCCCAGGGTCTTCACAAAATGCCTGGCACCAGTAATTGCATACTGCAGACAAAGAGGAATTCAAATATACCCATACCTGGACGACTGTCTTATTCAAGCAGAAAGCAAGGACATTCTTTTACAGCATCTGGCATTTGTCAAACACCTTCTAAGTTGCCTAGGTTACACAGTAAACGAAAAGAAATCAAAACTAGTGCCCTCACAAAACATAATATTCCTGTGTGTCAGCTTGAATACAACGGCCCAGATGGCTTATCTCACGCCAGACAAACAACGACAACTGTTTCAATATTTCAAAATAATGGCAACAAAGATACAACTCCCTGCAAGAAAAACTCTGCAGGCCTTGGGATTCATGGCATCTTGCATACTACTAATACCATTTGCAAAACTGCATATGAGGAAATTACAATAGTACCTGTGTACAGCCACAGCTTGGAAACAATGATTCCACTCATTCCCTGCCTTCAACAGGAGTTTCTATGGTGGGCACAGGCATGTCACCTCAACAAGGGTCAGCCTTTCACCTTACCCACAGCCAGGCAAACTATGACAACAGATGCATCGGACTATGCCTGGGGAGCACACATGGCAGGACAGTGCATTCAGGGCAAATGGACTACAGATCAGAGACACCTGCCTATCAATCAAAAAGAAATGCTAGCAGTGCAGAATGCCCTAACAGCTTTCAAAGACCTTCTTCACCCAGGACAACTACTAAGGACGGACAGCACCACAGTTATGTGGTACATAAACAAGCAAGGGGGTACACATTCCTACCCTCTATGCAGGCAAGCAATGACCTTGTGGAACACTGCACTGTCTTACCAGGTTCAACTACAAGCACAATTCCTGCCAGGAAAGAAAAACACACTGGCAGACGACCTAAGCAGAAACATCATGGATCCACACGAATGGAAACTAGATCAACAAGTATTTGCAATGATAGCTCAAAAATGGGGACGTCCAGACATAGATCTGTTTGCAAGCCCCCACAACCACCAACTTCAAAAATTTTGCACATGGACCTTCCATCCACTAGCTTGGAAAGTGGACGGTCTCTCATTCAGTTGGAAAACATTAACAGTGTATGCCTTCCCTCCACTGCCTCTTCTAGCAAAGGTACTGCTGAAAGTCAGATTAGAGAGGCCACAAATGATTCTCATTGCACCAGATTGGCCACGCTAACATTGGTATCCAATTTTAAGGACCATGGCCCAGGGCCCACCATGGATTTTGCCACAAATTCCTCACCTGCTCACCCAGCGAGACAATCTGATTCTACACAGCCAGCTCAAGACTTTAAACCTGGCTGCATGGCAAATTATCTAAACAACCAGCCAATACCTTTATCCAAAGCTGTTATGGATGTCATTCTGGAGGCCAGAAGGCCCAGCACCAGGAAAACCTATTCAGACAATTGGAAAAGATTTTGCTCCTTGAATCAGGCTAAAGGCCTAAATCCCCTGGAGCCGAACATTCCTCAGATTCTACAATATTTAACTGAGATGTTACACAAAGGACTTTCCTTTTCATCTATTAAGATCCACGCCTCAGCAATTTCAGGTCATTACAGCATGGATCCTCCTTTATTTTCACACCCACTCCTAAGACAGTACCTCAGAGGGGCTAAGAACTTAAGACCGCCACGAAGAGCTCCAACACCTACTTGGGATCTCAACTTTGTCCTGGAAAAGCTTACACTGCCGCCCTTTGAACCAGCTTTTTCAACTGATTTAAAATTCCTTTCATGGAAAACTGCCCTACTAATAGCAATAACCTCAGCTAGAAGAGTCTCAGAGCTACAGGCACTAATGGCAGTGGAACCTTTCCTCATTTTTCATCAAGACAGAGTTTCTCTATGAACTAATCCTTCCTTTATGCCAAAGGTGGTATCCAGTGTGGCCCTAAACCAAACCATTCACTTGCCCACCTTCTTCCCAAATCCCCAGAACAAAGGAGAAAAACTCCTGCACTCTTTGGACATTCACAGGCAATTACGTTACTACTTGGATAAAACTAAGGCTTTCAGAAAAACTGACCAGCTCTTTGTAGCCTATGCTACAGGATCACAAGGAAAAGCTATCTCAAAACAGACCATTTCTAAATGGATAGGACATTGCATACGTTTCTGCTACACACATCATGGGAAACCAGTACGGCTAACATTAGGTCCCACTCCACCAGGGTACAGCTACATCAGCAGCCTTTCTCAGAGGAGTGCCAACCAAGGATATTCTGGAAGCTGCTACTTGGAGTTCAGTGCACACCTTCACCAAACACTATCACTTACCTCTTTACTCTAAGACTAGAGCTGGTTTTGCCACTGCAGTTTTGCAGGGCCTACTAGCCTCTTCTAACCCTGTTTGACTCCACCTCCCCTCCTTAGCTTTGGGATTCAACCCAAGTGTGATGACTGCAGCAGGGTAACACGATGAACATAGTACAGTTTTGTACCTACCATAAATGTAGATGTTCGAATGTTCACCCTGCTGCAGTCCAGGTTACCCTCCCTCCATCCCCTCTGAACCAGCTGAACTTCTCTCTACTACTTTATCCTATACTACCTCTGTGGTGTATTTGCTTGTACCTAACGGTTTTGTTTTATTTTTATATAGCCATATGTATATATATATATATATATATATATATATATATATATATATATATTTATTTTGCCTACCTTTTGGGGGCACCTGACATCTGGGGCAAGAAAAACTGAAGAAAATGGTGTCGGATGCCTCTTATATACCCCTGACGCACTGATGTCAGGGAAGAAGGGACAGCAACCGACGCTGGACCAAGACTTTGGAATTCGGGCCGACTGCGGGACCGCCTGACGGCAGGATAACCCAAGTGTGATGACTGCAGCAGGGTGAACACTCGAACATCTACATTTATGGTAGGTACAAAACTGTACTTTCTCTCTCTTCTAAGTATCAGGGCTATTCAATCTGCCCTAGCAGAAGAAAGGGGACAAAATTTTTACTCAAGACTTTTCCTGGTACCCAGAAAAGACAGCTCCTGGCGTCCTATCCTGGACCTCTCTATTCTAAACACCTTTTTGGTAATCTCAAAATTCAAAATGCTAACACTTCAACAGCTGCTTCCTATGCTAGGCAAAGATGCCTGGTTGGCAACCTTAGACTTAAAGAAGCTTGCCTGCACATTCCAATAAAGGGAATCTTGCAGGAAATACCTACGCTTCAGAGCAGGCTCCATGCACCATCAGTTCTATGCACTTCCCTTTGGCTTATCTACTGCGCCCAGGGTATTCATAAAGTGCCTAGCTCCAGTCATTGCATTTTCCAGACAAAGAAATATTCAAATATACCCATACCTGGACGATTGTCTAATTCAGGCAGAAAGCCAGGACATGCTACTAAAATATCTGGCATTTGTAAAGAAACTTCTAACCTCACTGAGGTACACCATAAACGAAAATAAATCTCATCTAGTACCCTGCCAACAGATTGTATTCCTGGGAGCAAGCTTGAACACAACTTCCCAGATGGCTTACCTCACACCAGAGAAACAAGTTTATTTGACAGCCTACTTCAAACTACTGGCCACAAAGACCCAGCTATCTGCAAGGAAAATCCTGCAAGCCCTGGGGTTCATAGTCTCTTGCATCCTACTAATTCCATATGCAAGACTGCATATGAGGAAACTACAATGATATCTAAAAAGCCTATGGTGTCAACATTCTCAGGATCTGGAAACTGGGCGCCATAGTAGAAAACACATCTGACACAGATATCCTTCAGAAGGGTCTCACAGAAACGGATAACTTTAAATGCCAAAAAAAGGATAAAGGGTCTCAAACATCTGTCCCATGTCAAACCCAGATTTGATGAATATGCTTCTCAAAAATCTAGATCCGTCAGAGCCACAAGGGTTACCTCAGTGTCACTGCTCAACGGCAGATAGCCTAGTATGAACCTATGAACCTATGAACCTAATCAATGATTCCTATCATTCCTTGTATAAAGACAAGAGTTCCTTTGGTGGGCAGAGGCCTACTACCACAACGAGGGGCTCCCATTCACTCTACCCCCTGCTGCCCAAACCCTAACAGACGCATCAGACTATGCATGGGGGGCTCACTTGGCAGGGCAGTGCATTCAGGGCAAATGGAACCCGAGTCAGATGCACCTGCATATCAATCAAAAAGAAATGTTAGCTGTACAGAATTCCCTGACAGCCTTCAAGGACCACATTATACTTGGTTTGCAGTTGCCCGCCCCTACTGTAAATCTGATCTGGGACACTCCTCCCAGTCAAGTGTCATTAGCTCATTCTACCGAATACAGAGGGAACATCTGAGAAGGTCTTCTCTTTCTCCTTTTTCCCGTTAAAAAAAAAAAAAATTGCCTGAATCTCCTTGTGTTCTGACTGTGCTTCTCAAGCATTTTGGAAATATAGAGTATATTTTAGAGCATTTATTATAACTGTAATTGCCTTAATATTGCTACAACTCAAGTGATCTAGGTTGCACTGCATCTGAATTGTTTGTGTGTTTTAGCTGCTTTTCTGTATATATAGACTTCTCTGTATATGTAGACTAGCTACTTATTCTGCTGTATTACTGCCTCTTAAATTGTTTTTCAGTTGTGCACTTGCCTTGCTTCATTTAAAAAGTTTTAAATTGCTAATTTTGTAGAGTTTTAATTGCATTTACTGTTTAGGACAACACACTCAAGTGTATTAGCCTTTTCTGTGTTTATTTACTGTATTATAGCCTTTTCTGTGTTTATTTACTGTATTATAGCCTTTTCTGTGTTTATTTACTGTATTATTGCATTGTTTAGCCTGTTTCAACAACAAAAAAATACTATCTTGTTTGCTCGTTTCCCACCTTTCCTAGCCAGTCCATATCCCAGGCTTTGCTTGTCTCAGAACTTTATTTTCTGTGTTCAGAGCTATCCAGACCTTGCTGTGGTAGAGGGAAGTCCTACTGCTTACCAGTGGGAGTGGTGAGCATTGTACTGCCTATCTAACACTAGAGGAGTGGTTTCCAGCTCCGAAATTGTAATTTTATTAGCCTTTTTGGGCTGATTTCTATCCCTTTCAACTTTCTGGCTTAAAAACGTACGTGCTTGCACATTTTTTGCATCGTGCAGCACTGCAAGGCTACAGTTTAACTATTCCAGGAGTCAGAAAGTCTGCTCTTCAAATTTTCCCTTAGAACTAGCTGGTTTCTCAGTACTAGCACTAAAATGTGAACCCCTGTGACTAGCACTTGCTCTAGAACCTGCTGGAAAGCACTAGGAAGCCTGAAACTGATACAAGCACTCAACTCTCCTTGTCAATAAGGAGAAACTAATTGTAGACACTAAACAGACTATAACTGCAAAGTACCTTGCAAAGGTAAGGGAAAACAGCTCTTAAACTTTATAAAAAAGCACCTAAACAGGCATGTCCAAGGGTCAGCTTCCAGTGATTTCTCCTGTGCACCTGGTGAATCTGGGCATACTGGGGGCAATGCGGCAACTGCCTCGTGTACACAGACAATCCTCTCCTCCTACCACCCAACATGACAACCTACAAGAGATGCACTTACATAGCCAAGCTGGAAGCAAAGCTCTCTCCAGCCAAGATTGTTCTAGACAGTCAAGAGGAGAAGGTTAACACCTGCACTACACCTCAAGCAACTCATAACCCTTCAAAACCAACACCATCAACACCCACACATAGCAACACTAAACCCACATATGCAGAGGCCCTTAACATTAACCTACCCAAGCAACAAGGACCTCCGAAGCTGAAACGCAACAACAGCCCCTAAGGCAAGACAATGTACCCAACACTTTAGTCATAGGTGACTCTATAGTCAGGCACACTGATGTCCTACTCACCAGGCTGAACAAGGAGAAAATTACAGTCAGCTGCCTGTCGGGTGCAAGGATCGGCCACATAACGCATGCACTCAAGTCACTCCACAACAAGTACAAATACAACTCTGTCATTGTCGATGCTTGAGTGAATGACTTGAGACATACCTCCCTGGACTACATGAAAAGAGACATGGAAGAGCTCTTGGATCATGTGGCCCAGGCAGGTATGACCCTAGCCCTGAGTAGCATCCTGCCTTCGCCCAGAATGATACCACAGTATAAGGACAAAATGATTGACTTCAACAATTGGCTAAGCTTCTGGTGTCATTCAAAGGGGATCCAGTATCTGTCTGCCTGGGAAGACATGATCGACAAACCACAATGCTTTGCCAGAGATGGTCTGCACCTGTCACCCCTGGGATTCAGGTTACTGGCTAAAGCTCTTGCCACCCCTATAGTACCTTTTTTAGGCAAGGTTCAAAGGATAAAGCCACCACCATAACAGATACAAGCATACAAAATCTGAAGGTAATGCTACTCAATGCTAGAAGTCTAAACCTCAAAATGCACTCTCTCGAGGCACTCCTAAAAATGGAGAACATCGATATCTGTGCAGTAACTGAGACCTGGTTCAAGGCTCCAGAGAGCACCCCTGCAGTACCAGGCTACAACTCTTACCACACTTTTCGACCACAAAACCAAGACTGAAACACTAAAGGTGGGGGAGTGTCCATATTCACCAAGGATAATCACACCTCCAGGCTAGTTGCTCAACACAATACATCTGAAATTCTCCAGCTGCAACTAACACTATGTAAGACTGCAATCCAAATTGTAGCTTGCTACAGATCCCCCACCATGCCCCAAGATTCTCACTACACCTTTCTAAACATACTGGAAAATATTAAGATACAACCAAACACCCTAATACTGGGTGATTTCAACTACCCTGCCATTAACTGGGAAAACTACTCAGGTACCAACTCCTTTTCCCAATGCCCAGGATCAACTAATCCATTGTCCCACCAGGGGCTCCAGTATCCTAGACCTGGTCATTACCAACATGGGAGATAGATGCTCCACACCAGTGGTCACCCCCTCATTGGTCAGGTCTGACCATAAGCAAATCACCCTTGACATCCACATCCCACCCCTCCTCCCAGTAAGGAAACCTCCTTAAAAAACTTCTCCAAAGCCAAATTCATGCTACTGAAGTCAGAAGTGACAAACTTCACGACACCCATGCAGATGGGATCTGAAAGTTTGACTGCAGAATCCTACACTAAGGCACTGTACGAGCACATCCACTCGTGCGTGAATCGTGCCATCCCAAATAGAATCAAGATGCTCTTCTCCAAAAAAGGAAGCCAATCTGGTGGTCCCCTGCTATAAACAAACTATACAACAGAAGGAAGAAACTGCTGCAGAAAAGAGGAAAATCCTAGGATGCAAAAAACTCCCTTACCAGCCTCAGTAAGAAGCTGAGATCCCTCATAAAATCCTCAAAAGCTAGTTATGAAAATAAAATTTCCAAAGATTCCAAAGACAACCACAAGACATTCTATAGTTATGTCAAGAATCTAAATGGCAATACTCAGACCTGCTCTGAGCTACAACAGAATGGCATTAAATATACTGATCCCAAGGATATTGCCAATATCCTGGCAGACTGATTTAGTGCCAACTTCACCCCCCTCTCACCCCCTAAAGGGCCCATCTCAATACCAAAAGATTGCCAAATTCCAGTAATCTCGGCCACACAGGTAGAAACCGCACTCTCCAAAGCTAAGAATGCAGCATCCATGGGACCAGATGACATCCCAGGCTGTGTACTACATGAACTGCAAAATGAACTGGCACCTCACCTAAGTGTCATGTTTAATCATAGCCTCGCCTCAGGCTTCGTGCCCACTGAGTGGCACACAGCTACAGTTATCCCACTCCACAAGGGGGGATCTGCTTTGGATCCCAGGAACTACTGTCCCATCAGTCTGACAAGCCTGATCTGCAAGGGCATGGAACGCATTATCATGGAGCTTATAAACAAAGACATTGGCAACCTTCAAACACTGGACCCCACCCAGTTTGGGTTTCTGAAGGGCCGATCTTGTCTCCTGAATCTGATTGACTTCTTTGAATTAGTCTCCAGAGCTGTGGACGAGGGTAAGGCATCCACACAGCCTATCTGGACCTTGCCAAGGCCTTCGACACCATCCCGCACTCTGGAATCATAGATAAACTTACTAAGCTGTGCATAAATCCCTACGTCACTCGATGGGTTGCCAACTGGCTTACTAACAGAACCCAGACTGTAAGCATAGCCGACTCCAAATCCAGTTCCAGATAAGTGGAGTACCTCAGGGTTCGGTCCTAGGACCACTCTTGTTTGGCATCTACTTCTCTGAAGTACAGGCCAACACTAAGGGACTCTGGCTAACAAAGTTTGCAAATGACTGCAAACTGAGAGCCATTATTGTATCCCCAAATGATGTAGATATTCTACAAAAGGGCCTTACAGAAACATATGCCTGGTGCCAGAGCCATGGGCTGAAGCTTTATGCCAAGAACTGTATAGTTATCCCCTTTGGAAAATAGCATGTACCTATGAATTACCACATAGGTGACAGTACACTAAACATCAAAAGTGTGATGAGAGACTTAGGGACATAGGTGGACAGTGGTCTCACTTTCGATAACCACATTGCCACAACAGTCAGGAAATCCTTCTATGTGGCACACCTCATCACTAAGTCTTTTCATCCAGAAAAAAGGAGGTCATTGTCCCACTGTACTCCTCCCTCATTAGACCCATTATAGAGTATAATGTCCCATTTGGTATGTACCTCACAAGACATCTGCAACAGCTGGAAAGGCCACAGAAATACCTCACTAAAAGAATCACAGGCCTAAAGCAGATGCCATATGCTGACCATCTAAACAAACTGCAGCTATACTCTGTGGCATATCATCTACTCAGAGGCAATCTCTGCTTAACATACAAGGCCATGTCAAACCCTGAGCTGTTGGACATGCTCCACTTAAAGAAATCCCAATCTCTCAGAGCCACACACTCCAGGGATCTAAACCTTGTCATCACAATGAACAAAACATGCTGGAGGGATAGGTTCCTGACCCAGAGACTCCCCATACTCTGGAATCGACTGCCCATACATGTCAAGCAGAGCGCCTCATTGGCCCTCTTCAAAAGGAACCTTGATGATTGGATGGGAGATAGGAAATTCACCCCAGGGATCATGTCAGTCGCCCTGCTAGACAGGTGTCCAGAGAAGTAAATATTGTGGGAAGAAATATCCAGGGAATTGTTATGGCTAGGCTTGTATAGGCCCTAGGGCCGATAGCCTAGTACCAACCTATGAACCTATGAACATTCTTCCAGGACAATTATTGGTAACGACTGACAACACCACTGTTATGTGGTACATAAGCAGGGGGGAACTCATTCGTACCCTCTCTGCAGACTAGCCATGGCTCTGTGGAACACAGCCTTGAGCTACAAAGTGCACCTACAAGCTCAATTCCTGCCAGGCAAGCTAATTTCACTGGTAGACGACCTAAGCAGAAATCTCATGGACCCACACGAGTGGAAACTGGAACCAAAGATATTCAACCTTTTCAGAAACAAATGGGGGAATCCAGAGCTAGACCTGTTTGCCTCCCCTCATAACTACCAATTGGACAAATTCTGCACAAGGACTTCCCACGGTCAAGCTTGGAAAGTGGATGCCCTGTCCTTCACCTGGGAAAGCCTCTCAGTGTATGCCTTTCCCCCCCTGCCTCTCCTCTCGAAAGTTCTGCTAAAGATCAAACAAAACAAACCAAGGACAATACTGATTGCACCAGACTGGTCACACCAGCACTGGTACCCCCTCTTACGCAGTATGTCACTGCTGGAACCATGGCACCTGCCTCAGACCCCTTCCCTGCTGCCCCAGCAGGAGGGCCAGATTCTGCAACCCCCGCTTCAAACCCTGGACCTTGCAGCCTGGCTAATTCCGTGAGCTCTCCAGTAGCATCCCTCAGTAAGCAGGTGCTAGATGTCATTCTGGAGGCAAGGAGGCCTAGTACTAGAAAATCTTATGCTGAAAAGTGGAAAAGATACTGTTCCTTGAGCCAGACTCAGGGGATGGGCACAACGGTGTCCAGCTTACCACATATTCTTCAGTACTTAACAGAGATGCACCACAAGGGCCTTTTCTTCTCGTCAATTAAAATTCATGCCTCTGCCATTTCAGCACATTATAATACTAAACCACCCCTCTTCTCTCACCCCCTGCTAAAGCAATTCCTCAGAGGGGCCAAAAATTTAACACCACCCAGGAGAGCCCCTACTCCAGCCTGGGACCTTAACTTTGTATTGGAAAAGCTCACTCTACCTCCTTTTGAGCCAGCTGCAACTGCAGAGTTGAAATTCCTTTCTTGGAAAACAGACTTCCTTCTAGCCATCACTTCAGCAAGAAGAGTATCTGAATTACAGGCCCTCATGGTAGTAGAGCCCTTCATCATCTTCCATGCAGACAGGGTGTCCCTCAGGACCAATCCTTCCTTTATGCCCAAGGTGGTGTCTAGTGTGGCCCTTAATCAGTCCATTCATTTGCCTACTTTTTTCTCTAATCCACAGAACAAAGGAGAACGAATACTGCACTCTTTGGATGTGCACAGACAACTTAGATTTTATTTGGACAGGACTAAGCCTCTCAGAAAATCTGAACAGCTGCTAGTTGGCTTTGCTGCAAGGGCAGAGGGGAAGGCCATTTCCAAGCAAACCATTTCTAAGTGGATAGCCCATTGCATTCATTTCTGCTGTAAGCACCATGGAAAACCTACCCCACAGTGGCTAAGATCACATTCCACCAGGGCTGCATCTACCTCTACAGCCTTTCTCAGAGGTGTCCCTACCAGGGACATCCTAGAAGCTGCTACCTGGAGCTCTGTACATACCTTCACCAAGCATTACCACATGCCTATTTTTTTCTAAATCCAGAGCTGGTTTTGCCACTGCAGTCCTGCAGGGCTTAAAAGCTGGTCCTAATGCTCTCTAACTTCCTCCTCCCTTCCTTAGCTTTGAGAATCAACCCAAATGTAATGACTGCAACAGTGAAACATGAAGAACATAGTACAGTTGTGTACACTTACCATAAATGTAGATGTTCGAGTGTATTCACTGTTACAGTCCTGGTTACCCTCCCTCCAGCCCCCTGACTTCTCTTGGCTATACTTCTATAAAAACTGATGTAATGGTGTCGGCTGCATGTTTTATACCCCTGACGACCTGACATCATGGAAGAAGAGACAGCAACCGACGCAGGGATCCCAAGACATTGATATTCAGGCCGGCTGAGGGCTACCTGCAGGCAGATAACCCAAATGTAATGACTGCAACAGTGAATACACTCGAACATCTACATTTATGGTAAGTGTACACAACTGTACTTTTCTCCTTTGTTACCATACTGTGTAATCCTCTGCGCATTCTTTATTTTATGTATACTTTTCTGTTTGTGTCTTACACTATGGTGCCCAGGTTGTGGCTGAAAAGGATCAGTCAACAAATACACTTACCCGGTTGTCAGACTTTACTAATAAGTAAATACAATAAAATACAGTAAACTATCGTGAAACGAATGGGTAATGAAAACAGCCTAGTTCTGCAACTAGACCCTTGGCTCTTAGTCACTGTTCCAGAAGCAGACTTTATCACAATTTTAGGGGAACAGAAATCTGAGATTCATCTTTTTTTTTTTTTTTTTGCTTTGCTTTTAGATGTTTACGTCTTCCAATCCATCTGATTCTTTGCATTCTTACCTTTCACTGCATCCTTTTAATTTAACGTCAGTAATGAAGCAAAGGCCATCCAATAATGTGTGTTACCATTGCACTGATGCCAGTTGTTGATCATATGCTGATTGTCATTCTAGTGAGATTTCAAAAATATACAATTATCTGTATAATATGCATAATCTGATATGGTTATTCACTCTGTTGATGGGTCTTGAGTAGCAGAAGAAGTAGCAGGAAGCATTCAGGAATGCATATCCCTGCTTAGCATAAAGTAATATTGAATCATTCGTTATCTCACTTAATGACAGTCATTAAAAAGAATTATAACAGCAATCTTATAATTCATTTCTGTAGAGAATTAATGTCTATATACAAATATTTATTATAAAGATAGATTCTCCAAATTTACTCAAGAAATCATATTGTGATAAATATTGAAGGTCAGTACAAAGTTGGTTCTGCACTAACACTACTCGAGTTTCTTTAAAAATGTGTTGATTATAGGACAGCTCTAACTCAGCAGAAGATATTGCTGAATATTGAATGAAACTCTTTGTTTTCTTCACACTTACAAGAGTAACACTTTTTTCAGGCAAAATAAACTGAGATCCTGGTATCTACAGACATCCACTTTTAAATGTAGCTGTTTACCTGGGCTGCCTGTGACATCACAGGTAGCCCAGTCAGATGTAGCCCGCTACCTGCAGTAGAATGAAGTAGGTAACACTGTTTGATATGTTGGAAATGAATGCATGTTCTAAACTGCAGTTTTTATTTCTGCAGGACTTTTGAGTAAATGACTAAGGTGTAGAAAGTCAGTGGCAGCCAGCAGATTTCCCACACATGCTTATTTCTAATATATCAGTAAATGTCTGTCTCATTCAGATAGATGTAGTCACTTATAACTTCTTTAAATGGTGTAAGACAAACATCACTGAAAGGTAAGGTTATCAAGATGCCAAATGCTTCACCAGGTGCCTGTGGCAGGGCATCCAATCTATAACAGATTACAGGTCCCCGTCTTCACAGTGTGATGATGATACGGAATTCCTAAACAAGCTCAACATCTACTTCAGTATGTTTGAGGAAGGGAACAAGACAGCAGCAGAGAAAACCACCAACAATCAGAGCGAGGAAGAGCTCAGCCTCAACCCTGCTGATGTCAGAAGGAACCTGAAAACAGCTGGACCTGATAACATTCTTGAAAAAGTGCTCAGAGACTGTGTGGGCCAACTAATAAATGCACTCACAGACATCTTCAACAACTCACTGAGTGAAGCCATTGTGCCCAAATGTTTCATGTACACAAACATTATACCTCTGCCAAAAAAGTCACCACCTGCTAGCCTAAATGACTATTGTCCCATAGCTCTCACCTCCACTGTGATAATGCTTTGAGAGACTAGTCAAATATGTAATAACATCCAAACTACCTGCAGACTTTGATCCACTCCAGTTTGCATACAGCCCCAATCACTCCACAGGAGATGCTATTTCTTTGACACTCCACTTATTGTTGGACCATCTGGAGAATAAGAATAGCTATGTGAGGCTACTTTTCATCAACTTCAGTTCAGCTTTCAATACAGTCATCCCACAAAATCTGATCAGAAAGCTGTTTCAAAAGGGCAACAGGACTCCACTATGCAACTGGATTCTGGAGTTTCTTGTAGCTAGACCCCAGAAAGTGTGAGTAGGCAAGAATACATCGGAGAGCATAACCCTGAACACTGGAGTCTCAAAAGGATGTATCCTAACCCCCCTGCTTTTCACCATATTAACCCACGACTGTACTGCCAAGTACAGCTCAAACCATATCATCAAATTTGCAGATGATACAACAGCTGTGGCCCTCATCAGAAATGATGATGAGACAGCGTACACACAGGACGCGAATCAGTTCATAAGTTGGTGTTATAGCAATAATCTTGCACTAAATGTCAACAAGACCAAAGAAATAATTGTTGACTACACGAAGAGCAACAGACAGCACTCTCCACTCTTAATGAAGAAACAGTTGAGAGTAAAAAGCACAAAATGTCTGGGGATGCACATTGCAGAAGACTTGATGTGGTCAGCAAACACAAATGCCATCATTAAGAAGGTGCAGCAATGGCTTCATTTCTTGTGAAAGTTGAGGAAAGTAAACCTACCATCAATGGCTCTCACAACCTTCTACAGTGACACCATCAAAAGTATAATGACAAACAGTTTTACAGTATGGTATGGAAGCTGCTCTGCTTCCGGTCAGCAGTCCCTCCAGAGGGTAGTGAATGTGGCTGAGAGGATCATCAGGAACTCCCTCCCATCCATACAAGACCTGCACATGTCCAGATGTCTCAGCAGGTCAAAGAAAATAACCAGGGACAGCACTCATCCTGCTTACAAGCTGTTCTCACATTTAGCATCAGGAAGGTGCTTTCGATGAATATGATGCAAAACCATGAGATTCAGAAACAGCTTCTTTCCACTAGCCATCAGGTTACTGAACTCTAGGAACAGTACCCTTCACACTGGACATTAAGGCAGTAATCCAGCAATACTGAAAAGTCTCTACAGTGCAATATGTAATAAGATCTTACCCACACCAAGACAGCAAAATCAGCAGTAATTAAACTGAGCTGTCTTACTGTGCAATATAAATGTAGGCCTTAAATCAATCGCTTAAGAGCAATTTTTCCAGTGAAAATAAGCTAATAACCTAGTAATGAGTGGCAATCTGTTAAATCTTTGCAATAATGCAAATATTTATTGTTGTGTTTGTTGTCTGTGTCTATAAAATGTTGTGTATTACCTTAATGTTAAAGGTAGTCTGTATATTGTATGCACATTGAGTCTGAAGAAATGTAATTTTGCTCAGTTCGCAATTGTGTGAATCAAAGTGACAACAAACTTTACTTTGACTTACTTTGACACTGCTTGTTAGAGTATTGTTTTTTCATAAAAGTACAGATGCTGTACTCTGGCAGTAATGAGGTTGAGTATACAAAGATTGTTGCTTATAACATGTGCACTGGAAGTATACAAATCATATTGTGAGAGGCAACATCTTTCATTTGTTTATTTTGAAGTGCAAGACCACTTATAATCTGGAAAGACTTAATGCAGGCTCCTGTAGCTGTAAGATTTGGGTTGATTGAAGGATGATGGATTTGGACAAAGGTGCATACTCTAGAACAATATTCTTAACGAGTCAGGAAATGGTTAACTGTGTTTAAGATTTAGGTTAGCTCAGGCATACCTACTGCATTAAAATGCATACAGTGTGTGGGTTTTGGTCAGGTGATATGCAGTGTAGTTTAGTGCAGTGCTCCATATTCATTGGATTATAGGCAGAGTGAAAACCCATTTGCTGAAAGGTTGTCATATAGTTTGCTTTCTCTTATTCCAAATTCATTTTCATGGCTTGCCATAGTGATACCCAGATCATTTCTGAAGATGACTTATGATGCAGTTGTTAAGATTTCTGATGGTAATTTGTTAAGTAAAGGTAGCTGTTACTGAGAAATAAAGTGATCATGCTTGAAAGCACATATGTAATTATATAGTGTATATTCACAAAAGCATGGGAACATGGAAACAAGAAAAATGGTATTAAAGGAAAACTCTACCCTCTCCTACAGTTTAACTCGGTCCTTCGGTTTCTTTTCTCCCTACAATATGGTTTCACTATTGTGTAGGTACCACAAATCTGCTTGTAAAATAATTTCCTTGCGTGACACCCCTGCACTGGCCCAGTAATCAAGGAGCCTCAATCCTCACCACTACACCAGTGAGAGATGTGCCCATTGGGAGGATGACAAGTACACACACAGTAAAGTACAATTTCCCTTAAGAGCACACAGAGATCACAGTCTAAGGCTGGTTTCTCCCACTCTCTCCAGATCCCCAATAAGACTCCCCACTGGCACAGCTATATGGTTAAGATCTCAGCCAAGTGGTCAAGCCAAAACCTCCAGCACCCTCTCTGTCCAACCAGTGCTTCGTATCTCTCCCCAAGTAGCTGACATACACACACTTTGAGATTTTATTTACATACAAGCACACAGACACTCTTGAGGAAGGCTGGCACAGGTTTACTAGCTATGCCCCTTTCTGCCCAGACTATATGGTAGTACCACCAGCCACTAACCACCCTTATCAGCTACTATAAAGGCCCTTACCAAAGGGTGACCAATTCTATTGTGTAATGTTACTGTTATCCAAATAGTAAGTGTGACCAGAACTTTTAAGGCTATTTAGGAGTGGCCTATATAGTATCACCAACTACATGTGCAAGTACTCTGAGAGCCTAAATATCTCTAAACAAAACCAGCCACAATTAAAAGGTTTAAATATATTTAATAATAAATAATAAAAGCACAAGACAATACTCTAATTCATTAACTCAACACAGTGACAATAGAGTTCAGAATCACAGGAAATATTTTAAAATAACATTGTAGGACAGTCTCACATAAATATAGAAAACAGCTAGACTAATCTTACTATTTTCCTGTCTAGCTCTAAGAGAGATACCAAGATCTAAGTCTTACTTACAGAGCCAGACAAATATAGATGAGAAGTGCTGAAGAGATGTTTACAGGTCCAGAACAAAATACAAAATGCACAGACTTTCTCTCTAAGATAGTTCTTAAGTTAATAATACACATTACTACTGGGTTAGCTAGATGACATCACTATTTGACACCTGCATCTAGTTCCCGGTCTAACAGATACCAACAGAATTTAACATGTCTCTATGAAAAATACTTACCTCTTAGAAGATGACACTTATCCCTTATAAGCTTGCCTGAAACTGGAAGTTGTAAAACAATTACCTTGAAAACTTGTAATTGCCTCTGTTTCCAGACAATAGGAAAGCCTACAACTCTAGACGTTGTGTCTGCTTTGAGCTGAAACAGAGATATCAGAGTCATAAACAAGTTCCACTTATTTTCTTAGAGTTTGCAAGTTAACTCTGTAGATTTAAGCCTTTAGCATCAATACATACATTTGCATAGCCATGTAGTTTATACACACTTCTGTTCTTTTCCAGCAGGGTGCACTGTGGTTGCAATCTTGAAGCTCAATACAGAACAGATAGTTTTCTTACATTTCTAAGGCAAGCATACAAATCATATTACTATTCAAATATGACAGAATTGTTTACAAAATTCTATCTAGCTGGGCTGGCAGCCTTCACACATTGTATTGGAATCAAAGGAAGGGAAATGCCAGCTACTTTTTTTAAGCTTAACTTCTCACATATGTTGGAGATGAATTTATCTCCTCCTGCATGGCATATCCTAGACACTGATAAATCTGTAGTTTACCCTGTCAGGTACGGCTGATAATCTTAGATGGGCAATTAATCCTGCTAATGTCAGGAGGGCAGCAGCTGATATTAAAAAAGACAGAAAACTGCGGAACTGTTTTCCACTGTTTTTATTGCAGAGAGGAGGAGAACTTAACACTCCCCTTTCATAGCAAAACAAAGCAATTAGATTAGATCAGTCAGGGGTTTAAAGGCAGTTGTCACCTCCTCTAACAAAATTACATAAGCAGCAACACAGTATTGAAATGCTATGCTTTAAATGTTGGTTATTTATAATAGTTTATATGTTAAGATAACTTAAAAGTAGTATCAAAGATTTCTGTTACATTTAGAGAAAAGTCAGAAAATATTTTTTCTTGTAAAGTATCAACTCATTTACCATTTTCAAGCCCCTCCCCCCACAGGGCAGAACTGCAGAAAGAGAGACAAGTGGCAACCCTATCAACTAGGTGCAGTGGTACTATTCATAAGAAGGTCTTTTATAGTTTTTGTGACACCCTCCCAGTGGGGGATGCATATCTGGTACATGCAGATCCATGGTGTGTGTTTATGTGTAGACACATATATACAGTTACACAAAATTTCCATTTTGATTTGTTTCTCTTTAAAGGACATTTAAAGGACATAAAATACACACACAGGCATATAATCTAGTTCTCCATCTCACACACATACACACATATGCACACACACACACACTCTCATATGTTTTGTACACATGTACTATATATATATATATATATATATATATATATATATATGTGTGTGTGTGTGTGTGTGTGTGTGTGTGTGTGTATATATATATATATATATATATATATATATATATATATATATATACTGGCTTCTTTGATTTCAATGGAAGGAAATGAACGTTTTTTTTTTTTAAAGTACAGGTGACGCGGTGGTGCAGCAGTTAACATTTTTGCCTCACAGCAAGAGGTTGTCCAGTTCAATTCTTGGCTGGGGTGGCCGAAAAGGTTCCTGGGACCAGTTAAAAAACTTCCCACTGAAGGCATTGGGAAGTAGCAGACAGACTTAGTTTAGAGTCCTACTACGTGTCACCTGTAAATGTACAGCAAGGATCATTTACTGTAGAGAGAGTATTCACACCTCAGCATGAGAGTGTGGGGGAAGGTTTGTCAATTCTTTTAGAACTACAAAATAATCCCTTTACAAAAGCCTGCCATTTGACTGCTTTCTTTTGCTGGAAGTGGCTAACAGCTATTTATAGCAAAGAACAAGCCCTAACAGACACATAAACGAGGATCAGTCAGGAAAACATAGAATTAGCTCTAAAACCAGGAATATCAGGGAACACCTCAGTCTTTAAAAACACCAGAACCACCAGATCAAAGCAACACCTCAGTCTTTAAAAACACCAGAACCACCAGATCAAAGCCACGCCAACACACTCTCAAAGAGCAAGGACTTGTAATAACCAATGGATTTTTAGCTTTGTATCTTTAAATTTTAGAGTGATGCAATTAGAAGATTGGTTAATTATTTAATGGATTTTAATATTTAAAGGGTTTGTGTGGGTAGTGCTTTGTCTGATGAAGTTGGTGACGAAAACGTACTTTGGTGAAGCGTTAATAAAGTGTTGGTGGTTCTAAATCGAGGTGAACGTTTCCTTGCTAATTTAAGTCCTTGCTCTTTGAGGGTGTGTCAGCACACTTTTGATCTTAGAATTAGCTCTGTTACAGAAGGTATGTTAGATGACAGTGCTTCACAGTCCTGCCATTCTATCTTAATGGCATGAGAAAACACCACCACTTCTTTATGTCTAACATGACTCCTATAAAGAGGACTTGAAATGTATTCTGGGAAAAAGGAATGTGAAAGCAAGAAAACAAATTCACATTACCAAGGCAGGCCCCATCATCTGCCATTTTATGGGAAACACATTAAAATTGTAAAATAAGCTCTTTGAGTGATTTTGTGGTATTAAAATATCTCATAAAACAAAGATGCAATTAAAAATGTGTTTTTGAGTTCTAAGGTGGAGTTTTCCTTTAAGGGAGAGTCTATGATGTGGATCCATCATATACTCTCTCTCAGTGCAAATAAGCTAATCAAAATCTTATAGAGTGTAGATGTGCAGTTTAGACTGCAGGATGGATTTTTATGAGAGCAAGGTTATTCAGAATATGTACTTTGTGTTGGCTTTTATTTATTTGTGTGTATATATATTTTTTGTGTCGCCCAAAGATAAAAAACAGAAAAAAAATCTGTTAGTATAGTATAAGCATACATTTGTGCATGCCTAATTGTTTTAAGCCATAGATGGTTAAAGTTGAACCAGCAACAATTAATTATGCTAAATGTGATAATTGCTTCAGCACCAGTGAAAATGCTACTTCATAATTATAAGCAGACCTCTAAACTGTCCAGATTTTCACAGAATGTCCTGATTGCATCATATTTCTGGAATGTTCCTCTTAAAAATTGTGTTTTTCTGTCAAATCATTATGGACTGAAGTCAGTAAATAATGATAGAAAATGATGGACATTTGAGTTTCAGACTTCAAACCTTTCAGAAAATGGATGCTAATACAGAACCTGTTATTCTATCAACATTCTAAGTTTATAAAAGAAATATTTAAAAATTGTTCCTGTTTTTGGACCTTTGTCCCCTCATTATTTTTGGCTTTGTCCAGATTTCTTGTTGAGAGGTATGATCGTAAGAGTGAGGAAAACCCTTGAATCCTGGTTTCTGATGGGCTAGTCTGACTGACAGCTGGTACTCATTAGAAGTGGTTTAGCTTCTCTTTAATCCCAGAAGTTTGGATTAAAAAAAATATCTGCAAAGTATGAAAGGATGAGGCAGGTCTACATGGTCAGCAGCAGCCATGTTGGAATCCTTTGGGTGAAAGAGACAGAGAAACGAGGACGGCGTTACAGATCTTTGTTTTAATTGGAAAGTGCTGAGATGGAGTTAGAGACTGGCAGACCACAAGGAATCAACCACAGAAATGTCAAGGAAATGTTGTGTTTCTTGAATATCAATCATAAGGAAACTTTTTTTTTCTGAAGTAGTGCATATTATATGCATAGAGTGAATAGCTGATGAAAGAATAGCCAGACTGAGTAAAAAGCGGGGGTGGGGGTGGGGGTGGGGGGTTGTCTGTCAAATGCAATCTTGAAAAGGGTTAACACATTGTGGAATGGTCTGAGTTTGCTAGTTACAAACATTTTGCTTTTCCTTATGTTTCTTCAGAGGATGTTTGCAGTATTAGTTTCTGGTAATTATTAGTAGTAGTTGCTGGCCAAGGCTTTTATTATAAACATCTTCTGTAAATGACAGATGTGCTTCTTGAGCTCTTGGCATCATTTTCCCTTTATATAAGTGACCAGACTTGTGATATGTGTTATTTCTAGTTCAGAAAGAATGTGTGAGAGCAAGAAATGTATTTTGTTGGCTCCAAAAGTGCTGTATGGTAGAAGAAAACTCGTTGCCAACACTGGTTCTTTTCAGTGAGTGTGAAATGTTGGATGTAAAATCTGTGCTAGGCTACGCACAATCAAATTAAAAATGCAACATCGCTCTAACCCACTACCTGCTGGTGCATACACAACACTTCTGATTTTGCTGATCAACCCTGTTTTTGATACAAACATGGTATTCCCAGGCAATTAAGTGCAAACTGTAATATCCATGCGTGAACTAACTGTAGGAGTATGACCAGCATCACAGTCATGGAAACAGAAACAAGTGCTCATGTGTTCAGGCATAGTATTGCTGCTTGCAGAGAAATGAGTAATCGAAATCTGATAAAGAAAGCAAAAGAAATACAGTGCAGAAAAAGTAGATTAACTCTGAAAAATGCAGGGCATAACCTGTAGAGCCTAGAAAAGTCAGTGGAAACTATGGAGAATGTTAGGAAAAAGAAAGAAGGGAGAAATAAACTGATAGTAGCAATAGTTGGTAGTAAAAGTCACAAAGGAGAGACTGAAACTGTGAATGTCAAAAAAGGTGGTAGTTTGCCTAATAAGGTCACAGACTGGGGACAGTATGCCTAAAAAGGTCACAGATTGGGGTAGGGGGCTGAGATTAATTGAAAAAAAGTTTCTGGAATAGGTTCCCTTTACATGTCAAGCAGAGTACTTCCCTAGCAACATTTAAACCCGGAGTGGATGACTGTATGAGTGATCACACATTTTCTTAGGGGGAAATGTGTGAGGAAAGTTGCTTTGATGGGGAGATTCTTCTCCCACCAATACGAGCTGACTTGGCTAAGCACTTCGACAGTCTCCTTGTCTGTAAGTTTAGTAAGAAGTTATGAACCTCTAAACATGAACTTGACACAGGCTATCAGGGTTGGTATTATTTTAAGGATCTGTATTTTATGAACGAATGTTCATATAAATGAACGCTCAATGAGCAAAAATCCCAGACATCGAAAACAATATTGTGGGGGGTCTGCACCCCCCACACCCCCGCTAAATATATATTCCAACTCTGAGATCGCACTACAGTGAGGAACGGGCAAAAACTCCAATCTTCACTGTACTGCGATCCCACAACATGCACCTCGATGTCTGGGAGTTTCGCGCATTAGAGCTTTTGCTTATATGAACTTTCATTCATATAATATAGACCCTTATTTTAAAATAGGCTTATAAACAGTAAGGCCAAGAAAACCAGCAATGAAAGTATGACTGTGATGGAATGTGATGAGGAAATAGCATTAACAAAATCATTAGTTAACAGTGATCATGATGTACAGAGAAAGGACTCAGGAAGGACATGGAAGAGTGTGATTTGCTGGAGGCAATTCACTGTGGTAGAGGTGAGTCTCATAAACCAACAATGGAAAGTGTTGGACAGGAGTTGTGTAGTCAGTATAGTGGTGAAGAGTGCAGTGATCATCCTGTTGCACTCTGTTAGGGATCTGTAAGCTACTTAGTTGAATAAAAAAAATCCAGAAGGAGTTGGATTTCCTTTTCATCAGGGATTTCTGTTGTGGTTTGTATACTCGCGTTCCAGTTGTTGATGGCTCATTTATTTGCAGCTGAATGCTGGTTTGTTTATTCGAGTGCAAGAACTTCAAATAAACGCACCTTGTCTGTAAACATAATTTAAACAAATTAAGTTTTATAACAAGTTCATAACAAGGAAAAAGGATGATGCTCAGCAAAAGTAAGGTACCATTAATTATGAAATATGGTTCTCATAGTTATGAAAGTGTACAACAGAGGTAAGAATTTAAAGAAATGGTTAATTTGTAAAGTAGTGTTGAAGAAAGGTGTTGCCAGTAGAGAACACACACACACACACACACACACACACACACACACACACACACACACACACACACACACACACACACACACACACACACACACACACACACACACACACACACACACACACACACACACACACACACACACACACACACACACATTGGTATATCTATACTTCACTGATGCATTCTCAAGTGAGCTGCTTTACTGCAATTTCTTTTACCACGGTTTGTAGAAGCCATGTGCATTGTATTGTATGAGCTAGGAGTGTACTGTAGTGCTGTTTTCACGTTTACATACTGCGGTGCAACAATGGACTTGATCTGTACAAGTAAGGGGAGTGTGGGGGGCCAAGCCCCTTACATGGGGGTTAGAGGTGAGCTTTTTCTCTTTAAAAACAATTGTACTTTTATAGTTTTTGAGTTGTACTTCTCAATATTCAAAAAATTGATGAAATCTGACCGTGAAAAATGTTTATATTTTATTTTATTTATATTTGTTTACTGGGGTAGTGCACTGAAAACGATAGTATATACTAGGGATAGCACATACAGAAAACTGTACAAATGCAATGTGTTATAGATAACTTCTACTGTGACACAGTTACAAAATATTGGATGGAAAGCTTTTATGACTTGTGCTACTGGGTTAATTTATGCTAATGTATGGGGCCGCAGCAATTTTATGTGTCTAAGACTGAACATAAGAGCTATAACAAATTGGATTTTCTGTAATGCCTTTTCAGTACCTGCAGAAGAGATACCAAATGTCATGAAGTATACATTTCAGGAACTGAATGTTATTAACGGAATTGTCTTGAGGGAGTCAGGTCAATAAGTTTGATTGTAAAGTCTTCCTTAAAACCATTGTTGAGATTAACAGGGTATGTAACATTTAATCATATAATTCAGGAAGACTGTATGTGATAACTGGAAATGTCTGTTCTGAATGGTTATCTAATTTGCCTAGCTGATTTTAAAAGAATGCACCTGATTATTTTAAACTTTTTACATTGCTTAAGCTGAAGAAGAAGGGAGTAAACCCAAAAGGTTGTTCATATTAAATATTTTTCTTTACATGTTAAAACAGTTTTTTCCTGCTTACTGTACACACAAGCTAGCCAAATTTGGAAAAGGCCTTCAGCATATTTCCGCATAACACTATAGGTGATAAACGCATGGTGCCAAATATAGATATATATGTTGCTTAATGGTTTAAATATTGATTAAATAATAGAATGTAACAGGTGTGCATAAGAGGCCTTCTGTTAGACCCGCTGAGAGTAGCCAGAGATGTGCCATATCTTGTGCTATTTGGGATATTTTTTCTCTCACCTGAAAGTAGGAAAGCAACTAAATATGACAACAAACTTAATATATAGTCATATCTATGAATTCTCAACTGTAATATAAAAGGTTAGCTATAATATACGCATGGTATAAAAACAGTGGCTTATCTCGAAACACCAAAAAAATGCAACAGAATCATATCTGGAAAAAAGGATGCTGTGTTTAACTACAGGATAGATGAATGATAGGCAGTTAGATTCGAGAGCTGATTTCTTATCTTGCATTTGAGGCATTGCATAATCCAGAACTGCTTGAAAGTATGTTTCTGGAGGGTAAAATGTGGTTCAAACACTAAAAAAGTCCATATCTTACTAAAGTGCAACATTAACAGTATTAAAGAAGTGATAGATTCTTTATGTAGTGACTGCCCAGACTCTGTAACTAAATTGCCACTAGCATTAAAGAAGATAGTTCATTAACCACCAGCCAGTTTTAAAGTAAACTTGATATAATACATAAGATTCTGTAATGAACTGTCGAGCTGATGATTTCAGTACATCTTGAATGAGTCTTTTCCCAGCAGACTACAGAGCATGAGTAGAGACATTGTGATTAATGGATCTGTGTGTGTGTGTGTGTGTGTGTGTGTGTGTGTGTGCGTGTGTGTGTGCTCGCCCGTGCGCGCACTCTCTCTATACATATATATATATATATATATATATATATATATATGTGTGTGTATATATATATATGTATATATATATATATATATATATATATATATATATATATATATATATATATATATACATACATATATATATATATATACATGTGTTTATAAAAAATGTTACAAAATACTCTTATGGTAAAATGGCAATGTAGGCCTGATAATGCATCCTTTGAACCTATAAAATAAAGAATGGTGATAACTTATTTGATCCCTAAGCAGACGTTTTATGTTTTTATTTCATGGTTTAAAGCACACCGATCTCTTTAAATAAGTATCATTTCAAGATTAAAATCTTGTCATAACCTATGGCAACATGCCTACTATCTTTACTTGTTCTGTCACTCCAGATATGATACTACATTGAGAAGAGTGACGTACTTGAATGCTTTGTACACCGCGCATTAAGCTTTATTATGTGACATTAGGAATTCTTTGTTCTTTTGATGTTTATTTGAATTTTATTGGATTCTATTTAGCTCCTTGGATTCGTTTTTGTGTCTATAGTTTTGAATACTGCAATATAGAAGTGAGGCAGTCTAATTCTGAGACTACATAATTATAAAATGGCCCTGGTACTGCCCTTATACATTATAAACAGGGATAAATAGTGGTGCAGCCATTAATGTTGCTGGCTCACAGCATATGGTTCACTGGTTTAGTTCCTGGCTAGGATGCTTTCTTTGCGGGTTTGCATGTTCTCCCTCTGTTAATGAGAGCTATTGTTGTTTGGTTTCCTCTTACATTCTAAAAATATACTGGTAGGTGAATTTGGTGGTAAAGGTGTGTGTGTGTGTGTGTGTGTGTGTGTGTGTGTGTGTGTGTGTGTGTGTGATGTGTATAGGTGAATGTGTGTTTGTGCATGTACTCAGTGTACAGGTGAGTGTGAGAGTGTGTGAGTGTGTGAGTGAGTGTGTGAGTGAGTGTGAGTGTGTGTGAGCGAGTGTGAGAGTGTGTGAGTGAGTGTGTGTGTGTGTGTGTGTGTGTGTGTGTGTGTGTGTGTTTGTGTGTGGTGTGTGTGAGAGTGTGTGTGCCTTTGCACATCATGTGATGCACTGGCTCTTTATCTTAACACCAACTTCTTTTCAGGATAGATTTTGGAACCCTGTGACCATGTATAGGATAATGTAAGTATCACGGAAATTAATAAATGAATGCAAGAAAACTGTTAAAAGTACTCTCAGTAAAAATACCCTGTTTTTCTTATAAGACTGCATCAACTACTGCAGTAATTTTAATTCTGCGAAGTTATACCTTAGTTTGTGACATCAGAGTACAATATTTCTGTCCTGGGTTCTAATAAGGTAGTATTAGCATTTTCTTTAACACTTCGTAACCTGCAGCTGTCTGTTGCTAAGTATTCAATGATGTTGTCATAAAGACAGTTATTGTGATCGATACCTTTTATCTAATGGTACACTGCCAAGAAGTCTGCTTTCTTTTGTGTGTGTGTTCATTAACTTACGGATACTTGATAAGAAACTTTGTTGTCTCTTTGTCTCTCTTATGCATGTGTGTGAGACAACAGAATAGCACAGCTATATCCATCTAGGGTACCCTTTTGATGAATGCACTGTACTGCTGTACTCCAGGCCATTTCCTGTGACATTGGCTAGCGCAGTTCCACAGCTGTCAAACATTGGCTGTTGATGATTCTCACTGCTGAAATGACACTCTGCTTCCATGTGCAAAAATGGGAAAAAGGGGCTGTGGACAGATGGATGGATGGATGGATGGATGGCCCATTTCTTTTTTAAATCTTCAGTTGACCTACAGTCCACCAGCACCTTGGGACTTTTGCTTCTTCTTTTTTTTTTTTTTTGTATTCTTTGCAAACCATTTCATTTTTTTTCATTGTTTGTCCCACCACTGTCTGCTGATCATCATCCCCCCCCTTCCAGCCAATCAGCCCATTCATTCACCATCACTAAGGAGATGATTGGCTGGGGGGGTGGGCGCACCAGTCAGACAGCTATCAGGGGTTGTTCAGTGATTTTTAGTTTTGTTTGCCCTATCTCTCCATGCATGTGCCTGGCTAAACAGCTTAAGGAGAGGCAAATTCAAACCAAAAGATGAAAGATAATATTGGTGGCCCAAGGTAGTGTACTACGTACATTTTGGTTTACAAAGTCCATTGAACATGTGGGAGAAACAGACAAATGTAGGTTTTGTGAAACAGAATTGGAAATAGTTGCACACCTTGTTGCTGGTTGTGACATACTAATAAAACCCAAAAGAGTGGCAAAACAAACGATACAGTCCACTGTAAAAAGTTTATTGTGTGAGCGCTTTCATGCACAATACTACGTGCACTTCTTCAGACACATACACTTCCAAAAACATTTGTTTTATAAATGAATGATTAAAACAGAATTGGTTTCAATTAAACCACAAGTCTACAATTTAAAAAGACAGCTGTCCTCTTAATAAAAATAATATGTTCAAATACAAAACACCTAACCTGGAGAGATATATATAATTGCATAACATAAATCACACTAAACATACACAGTAAATATAACTAAACAAATAAAACCTGAACTTAATAACTAAATTACAGTTAGAAAACCATTTAAAGACATCTGTTATAAAGGATTATCTTTTATGGAAAATTAACGTTCCAATGCCTTGAGTTTAAGTAAACATTTAATGGAACAAACATCATTAATTCCTGGGTAGATATGGGCATTAGTTTTTAACTGCCACAACAACTCCTGTTCCTCCAATTTCAAGTGCCAAGGTCCACCTCTAGGATTTTTTGCCACCAACTGAACAACTACGAATTTGAAAAAATGTGTGTTATTTTCTAATATATGCTTTGCTAAGGCATTTGTACTCATGCCTTTAGAAATAGCATAGATATGCTCATAAATCCTATGTTTCAATTGGCGTTCGGTCTTGCCAAAATAAAATGCAGGGCATACTTGGCACAAAGCTGCGTACACCACACCCTGGCTTTCACAATTAAACTTATCGTGGATGGAATATTTCATTCCTTTAACGTTAAAGGAATTGCCAGTTAGTATGTACTTGCAATAATTGCATCCGCCACATTTGTACATGCCTTTCTGTTGTTTATGCTGTTTAAGTGGCAATTCGAGCAATGATTTCAAATTTGTGCCTTTTTTGAAAACTATTATAGGTCTATTACCTAGGGTCTTATTAAGACCCTGTTGTTGTGAGATAATATCCCAGTTATAGTTTAAAATGTTCCTAAGGCATGCCGACATATCATTAAACTGGGTTAAAAAGCTAGTAACATAACTATTATCTTTAGTTTTCGCTAATTTAACCTGTTCATTATTACTTATGGGGACCACCTCATGATTAACAGAGGACCTAGAACACCTCGAGATCTCTTGTCCTGAACTTCTTTAATTAAGTTTTGGATCAACTTTATGGGATATCCTCGACTAAGGAACATAGCTTTTAATTTACCACATTCTTGCTGAAAATCGTCTTCATCTGAACACATTCTAGATGCCCTCACGAGTTGACCTTTGATTATCCCTCTCTTTTGAAAAAATGGGTGATGACTGGAAAAATGCAAAAAAGAATTGCTATAAAAATGTTTCCGATAAATCAAAGATCTAAACCTATGATTAACTACATCTTTGCATAGTTGGATATCCAGAAAATTGATATTATTATCATCATACTGGTATGTGAATTCTAAAAATGAGGTGAATGAAGTCATGACGTCAATCAAAATTTGAGCATCATGCTTAGAACCTTTCAAGATGATAAAAATATCATCTTGGTAACGGGTATACCAAACCACCATGTTGTTAAAAATGGGGTGAGGAAACAAATAAGTGTGTTCCCAATATTCCATTATGGCATTAGCAAAGCTCCCCCACAAGGGGAGCCCATAGCTATGCCTAACATCTGCAAAAAGTACTCACCCTGAAACATGAAAAAATAATTTTAATAAATTTGGCTTAGAGTGTGGTACAAAGTTAAAACCTTTAGCCAAAAACTCGAACAATTGCTGGGAAATGGCCAATTGAGTAAAATTATACACATTAAAGTCATGATTATTACTCTGCAATATGCAAAAATGTCTTGACTGCTCAACTGGGATTACCGGATATTATGTGATCTTATGGTATATACACGCAAGTTGAATTTAAAAGCTATGTTCGGTACGTTTAGTGGTGCGCTCTCTGATGAGAGAGTTACACTTACTTTTAACCCCCCCCCTTAGATATCAATTTAGCATTATTTGAACGAATGTCAAAGATTCATTTTAGAGCTGCTATTGCTGATTATCATTGTAATATGTCTAGATGTGTTAGCAGTTTTTCTAAAGACGAGATGCAGTTCATTGAATATATTAAAATACATAGGATTCACGTGATGCAACCAGATAAGGGGGGGGGGGCATTTTCATGACCGAATGTGAGTACATTGATAGGATGTGCAAGATGCTTTCAACATCGAATTATAATAAAATTTCACTAAATGAGTTAAATCAAGTGTATCAACGCATAAAAAATTATTTAAGTGATTTATTCATCGAAGCAAGCATCTCTCTAGAATTTTACCATTATCTAACCATGCCAGCACCCTTGACTCCAGTTATTTTTGGAGTTCCGAAACTTCACAAGAGCATGGTAGATCCTCCTTTCAGGCCCATCATTGATGGACGTAAATCTATTACTTATGCATGTGCTAAATGGGTAGATGGCAAGTTAAAAGATGTCTTGAAAATTGAGTCTCAAATATGCCGTGATTCATGGCATGTGTTAAATCATTTGAATCATATTCCATTTGATGTCTCCTACGGGTTTCTAACAGTGGATATTAAAGATCTATACACTGTTATTCCCCAGAATTTAGGGATGGAATGGGTAAGGGAATTTTTACATATTAAACATCTCCCAGGATTGGACATCGATCTGATTATCTCTCTCTTAGATGTTGTTTTAAAAAATTATTTTTTCATGTTTCAGGGTGAGTACTTTTTTCAGATGTCAGGCATAGCTATGGGCTCCCCTTGTGGGGGGAGCTTTGCTAATGCCGTAATGGCATATTGGGAACACACTTATTTGTTTCCTCACCCCATTTTTAACAACATGGTGGTTTGGTATACCTGTTACCAAGAAGATATTTTTATCATCTTGAAAGGTTCTAAGCATGATGCTCAAATGTTGATTGACGTCATGACTTCATTCACCTCATTTTTAGAATTCACATACCAGTATGATGATAATAATATCAATTTTCTGGATATCCAACTATGCAAAGATGTAGTTAATCATAGGTTTAGATCTTTGATTTATCGGAAACATTTTTATAGCAATTCTTTTTTGCATTTTTCCAGTCATCACCCATTTTTTCAAAAGAGAGGGATAATCAAAGGTCAACTCGTGAGGGCATCTAGAATGTGTTCAGATGAAGACGATTTTCAGCAAGAATGTGGTAAATTAAAAGCTATGTTCCTTAGTCGAGGATATCCCATAAAGTTGATCCAAAACTTAATTAAAGAAGTTCAGGACAAGAGATCTCGAGGTGTTCTAGGTCCTCTGTTAATCATGAGGTGGTCCCCATAAGTAATAATGAACAGGTTAAATTAGCGAAAACTAAAGATAATAGTTATGTTACTAGCTTTTTAACCCAGTTTAATGATATGTCGGCATGCCTTAGGGACATTTTAAACTATAACTGAGATATTATCTCACAACAACAGGTTCTTAATAAGACCCTAGGTAATAGACCTATAATAGTTTTCAAAAAAGGCACAAATTTGAAATCATTGCTCGAATTGCCACTTAAACGGCATAAACAACAGAAAGGCATGTACAAATGTGGCGGATGCAATTATTGCAAGTACATACTAACTGGCAATTCCTTTAACGTTAAAGGAATTAAATATTCCATCCACGATAAGTTTAATTGTGAAAGCCAGGGTGTGGTGTACGCAGCTTTGTGCCAAGTATGCCCTGCATTTTATTTTGGCAAGACCGAACGCCAATTGAAACATAGGATTTATGAGCATATCTATGCTATTTCTAAAGGCATGAGTACAAATACCTTAGCAAAGCATATATTAGAAAATAAATTTTTTCAAATTCGTAGTTGTTCAGTTGGTGGCAAAAAATCCTAGAGGTGGACCTTGGCACTTGAAATTGGAGGAACAGGAGTTGTTGTGGCAGTTAAAAACTAATGCCCATATCTACCCAGGAATTAATAATGTTTGTTCCATTAAATGTTTACTTAAACTCAAGGCATTGGAACGTTAATTTTCCATAATAAATAATCCTTTATAACAGATGTCTTTAAATGGTTTTATAACAGATGTCTTTAAATGGTTTTCTAACTGTAATTTAATTATTAAGTTCAAGTTTTATTTGTTTAGTTATATTTACTGTGTATGTTTAGTGTGATTTATGTTATGCAATTATATATCTCTCCAGGTTAGGTGTTTTGTATTTGAACATGTTATTTTTATTAAGAGGACATCTGTCTTTTTAAATTGTAGACTTGTGGTTTAATTGAAACCAATTGTGTTTTAATCATTCATTTATAAAACAAATGTTTTTGGAAGTGTATGTGTCTGAAAAAGTGCACGTAGTATTGTGCATGAAAGCCCTCACACAATAAACTTTTTACAGTGGACTGTATTGTTTGTTTTGCCACTCTTTTGGGTTTTATTCAGTTTTTTTTTGTGAGTTTAAGTTTTTGTGACATACTAATGGCAGAAGGACTGTATACTGAAAGGCATAATAATGTGGCAAGACTGTTGCACTGGGGATTGTGCAAACATTATAATATTGAAGTAGATGAAAAATATTGGAAACATGAGCCACAAAACATTATAGAAAATGAAGTCTGCATCTTATGGGATCACCCATTACCAACAGTTCAAAAGGTAGATGCGAGAAAAACAGATATAGTGGTCCATGAAAAGAAGACGAAAGTAGCATTGATCATTGAAATCTCTACACCCAGTGTCTTGTGTACAGAGAGACACACAGTCATAAAATATCAGGATCTGCAGGCAGAAATGAGAGCAATGTGGAAAAAAGATACCCAGACAGTTCCAATAGTAGTAGGAGCAATGGGTCTTATAAAAAAGAATCTACAATTGTATTTAGATATGTTACCAATACATGCAACTCCATACGAATTGCAGAAGGAGTCATTACTAGGCACATTGTGGGTGCTGCGAAGAGTACTTCTGGATGACATCAAAGATTGAAACAATTCTAATTTCATGAACTTTACTTTGACTTAAGAATGGGGTCCATTCTTGTCATGGTATTAGAAACCCAAAGATTTGAAGAAATTTAAAAGCCTGAAGAAGGCCATAGAACAAGCTGATTGCACTGGAAGTCCCCTTACTTCTGCTGTGGACTTTACCAGCAAGCAGCCCCTCCTCCTTCCCTGAAGCACGGGAAGTGGCTTCCCTGGTCTCCACCAGGAGAACTACACCTCTCATGTGCTTTCTGAGCACTTACAACTGCCTCCTGAGAAGAGATAAGTGGGCCACTCCCCTTTACTCATCTTCCTGAATACCCGTGACCACCACTGCTGTGGCAACTAATCAACCCCAATTGCCTGGGTCACAGTCAGGTCTCTATCGATGTGCACCATGGAGCTATGCAGTTTTTGGTTACTTTTTGCAGTAACCAGGACTTACAGATGTTTTTCTGAAGGAATCCTATCTTGTCACCCACAGCAGGTACTCAGTGGTGAGGTTCTTTCTTCCTTGGTATAAGACCTTACTGTCTGCAGCATTGTACCTCAGCTAACACTTCTCTAAAAACTTCTTTGCTAGTCCGTTTAGGTACTGTAAGCCTTTCCTGCTGTCTATTTGTCCACCAACCCTCTTCAGTTTAGTGCCATTCTTAAGTAAGTGGACAGTACTATGTGTGTGTGTTTGTTGATACCCAACATGAACAGCCCAAAATATACAGGGCTCAGGTCCGATACCCTTCGAGCTCTAATTGCCACCTTTTCTACTTCCCCTCCATTTAGTGAATTCCTGAGCTACTTCACGATCTTCTTCATTGAACCCTCACATTCTAGTTTGCCATTTAGCCATTAATGGAAGACAAAGTCAGGGGCCTTGCTGAAATCAATGTACATCATCTCTTCTGTATTTTCATTGAGTAGTTCTTTTATACTCCACGTGAAGATTTAGCTGAGAATAGATTTGTTGGCTGATCATGAACTTAAACTGGCATGTGTCCTGGAGGCTGTTGGTCTTCAGGAATTCTAACAATCTTTCCCTTAGTATTTTCTAAATAGCTTTGCTTACTACTGAGGTAAGACAAACAGATCTGTTGCCACCTTGATATATTCATCTTCCTGCCTTGTGAAATAGAGCTGCTGTAGCCTCTCTCTAGTGCTCCGTCACCTCTCCATTGCTAATAGATTATCTGAAGTTTGACAATAACCCCCAAAAGAGGGTCTATATTATATCATCGAACGCTTAAAAAGCGAACGCTGATTGAGCGACCTAATTTAAGCGAAAGCTTACAATCTCGAACTGTCAGATCAGCGATTTTTTTCCCAGGGAAAAAAATCACTGATCCAAAACACATACACACAACACAAGCACACCAAACAAACAGAAATCCACACACATACACCTAAAATCTGATACCTAACCCACACTAACTATGCACACACCACTAACTACCCATTTACCTTAACCCAAACCATAACCCTAAGGTCCGTCACTATCGCACACTCACCTCACCCGCTCCCTAACCCTAACTCACTTAAATCCACCCTAACCCTCATGTCCACTCAATCGCACACACACCTAACCCGAGCCCTAACCCTAACTCACCTAAATTACCCTAACACTCACATCCACACAATCGCACACTTACCTGAATTTGACCAGTAACTTTCCACCATAACACTGAAAATACCGAAGCAACAGAAATGGACAACCAAATTCTTTCCCTAGGAAAAAATTTGAGTTTCTGCTGCTTTGATATTTTGCAGTTTCGAGAAAATAAGTTCAATCAATAATCGTTCACTTTTTTAAGCGTTCGAGGATGTAATATAGACCCCCAAAAGATTCCGTAGAACTCTTGCAGGTCTGCTATGTGGACCCTGTGACATGGGTGCTGTAGGCAGATGCAAGGTGGTGCACTTGATCCCCCCTGGATTTTGACTTCAGAAAAATGTTTGCCAAAAATCCTACAGGTGCCCATGCTCCTGTCAATGAAACTCTTCACTGCAGGATCCTTACATTAACAAATCTACTTGGTTACTTCACATAAAATGTTTTCAACAGCATATGGCAAACACTACAATTTCTCATTCCCAAACTGCCCCACCTTGTAAGATGTTTAACCAAAGCAACAGGTGTAAATGAGAATGCACTACACACACAAGGGTGCTGGAACCATAGGCGACCCTCCCACTTTTACAGCTGTTGGCCAGGAGGCTTCGAAAAAAAAAAAAAAGAAAAATGCACGGTAGCGGTGTCTTCTCCATTAACGAGGACCATGTGTGCATCATGCCAACGCATATGGAAATGTGTGTGTGTGTGTGTGTGTGTGTGTGTGTGTGTGTGTGTGTGTGTGTGTGTGTGTGTGTGTGTGTGTGTGGTATGTGTGTGTGTGTGTGAGAGCAGAGAGAAGGTTCATGTGTGTGTGTGGTATGTGTGTGTGTGTGTGTGTGTGTGTGTGTGTGTGTGTGTGTGTGTGTGTGTGTGTGTGTGTGTGTGTGTGAGAGCAGAGAGAAGGTTCATGTGTGTGTGTGTGTGTGTGTGTGTTGTGTGAGAGAAGAAAGAGCAGAGAGATATGTGTGTGTGTGTGTGTGCGTACGTGTGTGTGTTGCTGTTTTAGAATAGAAAGAAGGTTTGTGTGTGTGTGTGTGTGTGTGTGTGTGTGTGTGTGTGTGTGTGTGTGTGTGTGTATGTATATGTGTGTTTTGCTGTGTGAGAGCAGAGAGAAGGTGTGTGTTTATTTATGCATGTATGTATGTTTAACATACCTTTCCATTGTCCAGATTTAACCTCACACTTTTGGTCTGTTTCGCATATAATTCATGGTTTTATGGCAAATCAGGGAAGTCTGAAGAGACTAAATAATGACATATGAGTTTCAGAATTCATATCCTTCAGTAAATACATGCTAACACAGATCCTGTTATTTGGGCAACATTCTAACTTAGAAAGAGCAATATTTAAAATGTATCCCTATTTTGGGCCATTGCATACTCATTATTTCAGGCTTTGTCCAGATTTTTTGCACTAAGAGGTTCAGAGGTATGTGTACCTCTCAACCATCCAAATTTTTGCAAAATGTCCTAATTTTTGACTCATATTGTTGGTCTAATCCGCAACATTTGTGGTTTTATGGCAAATCGCTGAGGATTGAAATAAGTAAATAATGCCACACATTTGAGTTTCAGAGTTCATTTCCTTCAGAAAATGCATGTTAAGACCAATGCTGTTATTCTAGCAACTTTCTAAGTCTAGAAAAGCAATATTTAAAATCTGTCCATATTTGTGGGGCTTTGTCCCCCATTATTTTTGGCTCTGTCCAGATTTCTTATGCTAAGAGGTTGAGAGGTATGGAAGTAGGGTGTGTAATGGCCTAGTTAGGGGGGAGGGCAGGTTAGTCAATTAACTTGATCAGACTTGATGACTCTGTAACTTGGTTACAGGAGACAAGAGTCTGAATCTTCTACACCAACTACCAGACTGTTGAAGGAATTATGACCTTCAGTGGAGACAACAGCCTGAATACTGTACACCGGCTACCAGACTGTTGACAGAACTGTGAGTTTGAGTTTCAGTACATTTTCAGGGAACTATGCATTTCACTGCATTTTCAAGGGATTCTGAGTTTCATTTAATTTTCATGGAATTGTGAATTTCAAGGGAAGAAGGTTTACTGTTGCTCATGTAGATGGATTGCTGATATTGCAACACCCTTTTGATTGCAAGTTATTTGGTGCATTTTAAGGGGGGATAGGGGTTCTAAACTCCTCAGTATGCCCTCCATTGTATGAGATGCCTAGTAACTATGAACTTGTTGTCAGTTTGTCAGTCATCCCTTATTGCTATGTTACCAGCTTACCAGCATTTTTTTTATGTAACATAGGCAATTAATTCTTCAAGGGGCAGCAGGCACTGAATCTGTAGATGAAACATTGAAATGTAAAGCTGTTTGCCAGTAGCAACCTCTTTTTTAGCTACAGATCTCTTTAATGTGGAATTATTTGGATGACTTTTACTTCTGCAGAGATTGTGCTTCTTGTATTGAGTGATATTGGTGGACTGCAATGAGAGACACTTGAATAGTGTTTTACGGCTGAAATTTTCTGAAATGGGAAGTTTTGTCATTACTGGTTCATACATTTTGTTTCATTTCTGATTAGAGGGATATTCCAAACTACAAATGTAAAACACATTCTAACAAGTAGTGCTGTATTATACAAGGAATATAATTTAATGTAATCAGGAAGGTGAATCAAAGAACACATGCATGTATAGATGGCCCTAAAAATGTGGCAAGGAGCCTATGGTTTGAAAACAGCCCAAAGATACACTTAATCCTCCACTGGCCAGATGCGTTTTCTTAGAATGTGAGTTTTCATGTTGTTTCAATGAATGTGAGTTTCAAGGGCAGAGAAGTTTACTGCTCATGCTAAGTCTGTTTTCACTGTGAGACTGTGTTGTTGTTTAGCAAATGCCTATCCATGTTTGTTCAATTTTATTTCAATATGTATAGTCATTGTAGATGTAAATAAGAAAACAGTATGCGCATTGACAGGTTTGAGCAGTGTTTATGTTAACTGGGGAGAAATAGCCAAGTAATGGAACTCTGGAATTACTGGGGAGGGGACTGCTGCTGGGGGATAAGGAGTTGTTGCAGGAGGGGCTGCTCTGGGAGTGCCCCGATCTATTAATATGGCTCTGGTTATTTTGCACGATTACTCTAAACTATTAGAATTTGGAACGAAACAACAGTGTCAGCTGTAAAAAAATTATAAGTGTTTTCGTTTTGTGTTTGATAATAAAGGAATGAAAGTGTTGATTATTTTACAACTGACATTTCCTTGTTTCATCCCATCTTTCGATAGTTTATGGTTTTCACTGTTATTTACTGTTTATTAATAACGGTCATTGTTGAACATACCAGTGCAGTTCTGTGGACTGTGGACTCACCTGAAGTGGCAGCTGCCCACCCAGGTACATTCTGGGCAGTAATTTATGAAGTAATAACAGTAAAAATAATAATGACAACAACGATGAAGATGATGATAAAATACGACAATGCGGGCAAGAAACTGGAATGATTGATTCTGCTGTTACCGTGTTTTCAGAAGTTAATACAGTTTCTTCCTTTTCTTATGTCGTCTTTTTTTTTCATTTTTTTCATTACTGCAAGTTGGCCCCAGTTTTCTTAGAGTTTTAAAGTCATGCAAGAAACATTAATTTATTTAAAAGCAGAATAAAAATACTGTTATGATTTTTATTCTGCTTATAAAAATATTATTAAAATTTCTTGCCTGACTTTAAGTCTGAGTTAAGTTATTTATTGTTACTGTTATTTTTCAAGTTGCCCAGTTTTTGTTGCACTTCTGTTTTATTTAATTGAACAAATGAAAAAAAAATACAGCATGTTGAGCTTGAAAGTGGCAAACAGCTTTTGCTCACAGTTCTTATTTAAACCTCAAAACCTCATAGCTCAAAGGATAAAGCCAAAAACG